>NW_028233684.1:0-16396 GCF_054856555.1 Leptonotus elevatus
CCAGTCGCGGTGGCTGAAATGGCGGCTCCCGCTGCCATTCAGATTGGACCTGCTTCCGCGGCCGCGACATTGAACTTGATCTCGACCGTCGCCTACCCTGGTCCCGCGAGTCGGAGAGACGGTTCAGGCCAGTCAGGGAGACGATGTTCTTTGGACCATCACAATTACCAACTCTTCAACACGTCCGGCGGAAAACGTCCGCTTGCGAACGACCTTTCCGGGTAGCGGGGCAGCCAGCGGTACGCTGACTTTTCCGGACTCTTCCTCCGCAGTTCTGGCGGATGGCGCTTGGATAGCGATCCCTGATATCGGGGCGGGTGCGACCGAGATTTTTTCGTTGGCCGTAACGCTTGGAAGCACCTGTGTTGATGGAAACTTCAACGCCGAAGTGACGTGGGGTTGTGACCCTGTCGGTGCTACGAGTAGCAACAACCTGAGTGCGCCTACGGACAATGAGGATGGTGCTGTACTCGAGATGGACCCGGACTTCAGCGGATCGGGAATCGCCTACTCCTTCGCGAACCTCACCAACAGTCGCGTCGAAGTGATCGTTACCTTGACGAACAATGGTGGAGAAGCCACCAACTTGGTTCTCGACGAGAGCATGAGCGGCTTCGAGCTCGACACCACTTTTAGCCCGACAGTCACTGGTGGGTTGACGCTCACTTCCACCACTTTCCCAAAGGCCTCGAACACCGAGCCACGCTTCACCTTCGGGGGTACCCTGATCGGTTCTGAGTCGGCCGTACTGCGCTATCGAGTGCTTCCTACTCAGGGTTTCGACTCTTTGTCAGACGCGTCGATCGAGCCCGAAACCCCAGGCAACGGCGATAGCGCTTTGACCGCGAACGGCACGAGCTCGATTGCGCTCGCCTACTCATCCACATGTGGGACTGTCTCCACGGAGTTGGATTCGGCCACGATCAATCCGGCCGTGGTCGACCTCGACCTGCTGATCGACGTCGACTCCTTGGTTGTCCAGTCCGCCACGGCCTACACTTTCGACTTTTCGATCGTCAACAACGGAGAGTCTGGATCTGTCGCCGAAAACATCGTCTTCACCCCGACCTTGGGTGCGGGGTGGACTGCGACCTCGGTCAATGTACAGACTCCCGGAGTTGGGGGTGCGGTTGGAGCTTGCGGAGCTACGTGCACCGAAGGTCAGATCGGCTCGCTCGCGGCGGGAGCCTCAGCGGTCATCCGCATAACGGCCACGGCCAATGACAACGGCAACCCACTGAGCCTGTTGGGTCAAGTCGTTGGAAGTCTGTATGCGGACGATGGTTCGGATACGGGCAATGACTACTCGGTCGACGAACGCCGCTCCGCGATCGTGGGCTATGACTACTCGCAGGTGATTCTCGCTACGAGCGAGAGCTATACGAGTGAGGCCCCCGATCCGCGCAGCGTAGCGATCGGTGAAGAGGTGACCTACCGTTTGACGGGTCGCTGGTTTGGCGGAGCGGCTATCTCCAATGTCGAACTCAAGGACACCCTACCTTCGAGCTTGGGCTTCGTCAGTGCGGCGGATGTTTCGAGCACGATGGGTTTCAGTGTCTACGGAGGCGCGGTGGGAACGACAGCGCCAGCGCATGCGAGCAGCGGGCCGATTCGTTTTGCAATTGCCGACATCCCCACAGGCGTGGGCACGTTTCAAGCAGACTTGGTGGCGAGGGTGCTCAACGGGTCGCCAGTCTCTGGCTCCGTAGCGACCAACCCATCGGGCTTGCAGTTCGATGGATTTAGCCAGACCTACTACTCCACCGACCCGGCTGATGGGTACGCAGGAGATGTCGGCTCAACCAGCCTGCACGCCGAGACTCAGGTGACCTTGAACCGAGCGGTGCTGGCAGTGACCACCCTGGTCCGAAACGACACCGCAGGTCAGGTGACTTTCACCAGAACGACTGCTGGTGATGCAGGCGACATACTCGTGTACCAGACAACGGTACAGAACACGGGTGATGCGCCGGCGATGGACTTGGTTCTTGTCGAGGACCCGGCGAGTTCCAAGCTGCTGATTCTTGACGGGGCAGCGGATTCAATCGACAACGATGGAGACGGGCTGACCGACGAAGCCGATGAAGGGGCCTATGTCATTGGGGCCAACGGCACGATCACCTTCACGGGTACGGACAGCTCGGCTCTCGATCAATTGGACCCCACGGACTCGATCGTGTTCACCTATCGAGCCCAGGTGGATTCCAGTGCTCAACCGGATGAGAATCTGACTAGCGGAGCTGAGGTGGATGCGGCCAGCCTCGACAACTCGGGACTCGGAGGGCAGACCGGTTCTACAGGTACGCCAGGAGCAGGGGACGGTGCGGAGCTGCTGAACGCCAGTGACGACGCAACGATCCAGATCGACATGGTCGACATCACCAAGACGATCGTAACGACATCCGTCGGCGCCGACGCTTCGACGGATGTGGTTGTCGGTGAGATCATTCGATATCGCGTGGAGACGATCTTGCCCGAAGGTCAAACCCCGACCTTCAAGTTGCTTGACAGCCTCGGAGCCGGACTCTCGTTGGTGGAGACTCCGGTTGTGACCTTCGGTTGGGCACCCGCTCCAGCGCAACCCATGATTACGCCCGCTGCCTTGCCCGCCGCAGGCAGTCCGCTCGCGATTACTTGGGACTTTGGAACCCTGAGTGTTCCGGCGGGCACCGATTCGCAGCGCACGGTGACGGTGGAGTATCTCGCGCAGGTCGAAAATGTTGCGGCCAATACGTCGGGGCAATCCATCTCCAACCAGGCGCGCTACATGTTCGGGACGTCGACCGGCAACAACGAAGTTGTCACGGTGACCGTGCGCGAGCCGCTCCTGAGTATTTCACAGAGTTCGGTAGCGGAGAGCCCCACGAACGCGGGTGCGAAGGTCAAGTACACCATCGATGTAACCAGCTCGGGGGATACGACTGCACAGGACCTGGACTTGCGCTTCACCCTGCCGTCGGGTCTGACCTATGTCGCGAACTCGACGACCTCTCTTGCTGGACCCGCCTTGGGCGAACCGGAGGTGGTCGGCGGGGTGATCATCTGGGGGCGCACGCAAACAACACCTCAAGATGTTGATCTGGTTACGACGGCCGGGTCGAACTTGCTGCAGTTCGAGTTTGAGGTGCTGCTGGGAGACACGGTGGAGCCCGACCAGTCGTTGGTGGGACCGACCGCAGTCACGTGGACCTCTCTAGATGGTGATCCAGGACCGGGCTTGGGTGGCGTCACGGTCGACACTGTGGGAGCGGCCCTTGGCGAGCGCGATGGCAGCGGGGTACCCAACGAATACCTCGCCAGCACGTCGTCGACCGAGACCGTGGAGAACGTCTACGCGATCGCGACCGCGGCCACCGGAGGCACGCTGGCGAGCGTCGACTGCTTCCGTGTCGGCGACTTGGTGACCTTCACGATCGACGTGACGGTGCAGGAGGGAACCACGGACAGCTTGGTGATCGAAGACGTGCTGCCCAGTGAGTTGGAATTCTTCGACATGCAGCCGCTGTCTCCCGCGAGTGGGGCTCGTGGATTCACCTTTACTCAGCCTGCCGGAGCCAATGCACCGAGCGCCGGTGACTCGGGAACCCTGACTTTCTCCGTCGGATCGGTAACGAACATCGGTGACAACAACGCCGGCAACGACGTCTTGACCCTGGTCTATAGAGCTCGGGTGCTCGACACGGGTGGGGTCGCCGTCGCACCCACCACGACCGCCCTCTCGGACTCCGCCACTCTCAACTACATCGACAGCGCCTCCAATCCCGAGGCACTTGCCGCCGTCAGCGATTCGATCGAGGTCAAACAGCCCTTGGTGTCGATCGCGCAGTCTCTGGCCACTGGTCAAGCGGTAGGCGTCGGAGCGGATGAGCCGGTGCAATTCGAGTTGCGCGTGCAGAATAGTGGCGACGCCCCGGCTTACAACACGGTGGTGCGCAGCACCTTGCCTGTTGGTTTGCGAGATACGGCACCGACGGCTTCGAGTGCGACGGTGGCGGGAGTGCCGGTGGTATTGAGCGCACCTAGTTATGATTCTGGAACAGGTATCGTGGAGTGGACACTGGTCGACAGCCAGGTTTTGAACACGGGCTTGGCTGGCGAGCTCGTGATCCTCATGGACGCGCGCACGGACACGGATGCCGGGGCAGGTTTGACCCTGACCAACGTCGCAGTGGTTCAGAGCTATGCGTCCAAGGAGTCGGCCGATGCAATCGACCGCAGAGTGTATGTTCCAAGCGCGCCGGCCTCTGCGAGCGTGAATCTTCCAGCGCCGACCGACCTCACCAAAGCAGCCTCGGCCGGTGGCGCCGCGATTGGCGAGCCGTTCACATACACGATCACCGTTCCGGGGAGCCCTCTCGATGCAGCCCTGTATGACGTCACCGTTCTGGATAGCCTGCCTAGCGCATACACCCTGGTTGCGGCTACATCGAATGCTGCCAGTCTGGGAACAACCCTAAGCGACAACTCGGTCGGCTTAGCCCTGGCGTATGTCTTTGATGTTGTACCGGCCAACACGCAAGCGACGCTTACGCTAACCGTCCGCTTTGACAACAGCGCTACGAACCAGGACACGCTCAACGTCGTGAACACGGCGCGCTATCAATACGCGATGAGCGACGGAGGTGCGCTTTCTCCGGAGATATCCACAGCTGCTCCGGGAGTCGATGTCACCGAACCCGTGCTGTCGATTGACAAGACATTTGACAGCTTCGTGTTGGCGGATGCGACCCAAGGGCTGCAGGCGGGAGATCGAGCGATCTATACGTTCACGGTTCAAAACACCGGTGACGCCCCCGCGCACGACCTCGTGATCGATGACTTGGCGGACTTCCAACTGATCTCTCCGTTGGTGATCGCCAATCCCGATGATCCAGGGGGTCCCGCAACGGTCGGGACGGTTGCTGGGGTTACGACCTACCGTTGGAATGTCCCCGGGCCGTTAGCACCCGGCGGTGTGTACTCATTCAAAGTTAGCCTGGAGCTGGACACGACCGTCCAACCCATGCAGACCATCGCCAACGGGGCGGCAATAACCTGGACCTCGGTTGCCGGAGCCGATCCCAACGAACGCACGGGATCGGATGGCGAGGGAGGTGCGCTAAACGACTACGCGGCCTCGGAGAGTGCCCCCGTCAACATTACGGTCGGCAACGTGATGCTGACCAAGCTTGAGGGTGGGATGGGAGACTCGACTTATGCACCCGGTGAAGAGGTTCAGTACGACCTCGGCTTCACGGCGGGGCAAGGCACGATTCGCCAGATTACCCTGAAGGATCAACTGCCCGCGGGGTTGGTTTTTGTCTCTGCCACGATCGTTGGTACGAACTACCAAATGTTGGGTGGGGGAGCCTTGGCCTTTGGTTCGCAGCCCGCTGCCGGTGCGACAGGGAGCTTGGAATTTGTCATCGGCGACATCGAGAGTACGGGTGCCAACCCAGAGGTAGGGGTGGTGATCACGGCCTATGTCGATGATGTCGTGGCCAATGTCAGCGGCGTCCCGCTGACGAACAGTGCGCAACTCGAGTATGAGGATCCCACACTTCCGGGCATCTTCGACACTGTGCCTGCGCAGACAGCTCCGGTTGTCAATGTCGTGGAGCCGTTGCTTGTCTTGGCTTTGGATGGTCCGCCGACGGGTACCTTGGGAGTGACTCAGGATTACCAGTTGCGCGTTGAGAACAGCGGGACGGGAGTTGCCTGGCAACCGTCTATTGAACTCGAATTGCCGCAAGGACTTCGTGTGCTGGATCCGCTTACGGAACCGTTCGCGGTCGCTGTTGTGGGCGGACGCAACGCGACCCTGGTCGATACCGCCGACTACGCTACGAGCTACAACGCCTCGACAGGACGTCTGACCGTGGACTTGGTCGGAGCGGCCGGATTTGTCGGTGACGATGAAGTCTTGGTTGTGGATTGGCGAGCGCAAGTCGACGAGAGCGCGGCTGACGGAGTCTTGCTTGTGCCTGTTGCTACGGTGGTCCAGTACTTCAGTGCTGATACTTCGACGGGCAGCCCGGCCGGACTGCGGGCCTACTCGAGCGCTTTCGGTTCTGGCACGTTGGGAACGGCGGATGCCAACACAGGAGATGACTCGACAGATGACGTAGAGCTGACGGCTGAGTTGCCGATCCTCTCAATGACCAAAGGTGTCGATCTGGGTTTCGCGCAAGCAGGTAGTGACTTGCACTACCTAATCACGATCAGCAATACGGGCTCCGCGGACTCGGAGCCGGCTGATTTTGTAGACGATCTGGATCCGAATATTGGCCCCTTCACGCTGTCCAACGTGGTGGTCACACCCAACCTCGGAACCCTCAGCCTCAACGGTGGCGGGGGAGTCAACGGGACGGGTCAAATCGCAATCGATGACATGGTGGTCGGCGCAGGTCAGAGCGTGACGATCGAGTTCGACTGCACCATCTTTCGACCTCTTCCCAGCGGGACAACGATCTCGAACCAGGCAACCCTGGACGTACCGTTCTTCTCGAACTCGGTACTCTCGGACTCCGCTAGCGCCGCTGACGACGACGGTGTCGACAGCGGCAACGGAGTCGGCGATGGAAACGACGACGATTCAACCCTGACCCTGATCGGTGCGAGCCCGGTACTGGTGATCTTGAAGACGGACACGGATGTGGACGGCGCTCCGCTCTTGCAAGGCGACCTGCTGACCTATTCCATTTCGATCGAGAACACTGGCAACGAGCGGCGCTGAACTCTTTTCATCGTAGACTCGATCCCGGCCAACACAGGCTACGTATCAGGGTCGACCACCTTAAACGGGGCCGCGGTGGCTGATGTCGCGGGCACTTCGGCCTTGGGCAGCGGGCTTACGATCCAATCTCCGGGAGCTTTGGCCGGTGTGCTCCTCGTCGACCAACCTGCAGCCGTAACCTTCCAGGTGATGGTTGCGAGTGGACTTCAAGATGGAGCAATCATCTCGAACCAGGCCTCCGTGTTCGCCGATGGCGAAGGATCGGGGCCTCAACCGCCCGGTGCCCCAGCGACGACCCGGATACATCAGCGGGTGACGACCCGACGAACTCGGGTCGTGGGTAGTGCCGCCTCAGTGGACGCATTCAAGAGTGTTGCTGACCTCAACGGTGGCGATGTCCAACCCGGTGACGTGCTGGTGTACACCATCGGAGTGTCGAACTCCGGGTCCGTCGACGCCACGGGCGTCGTGCTGTCGGATGTCTTGCCGGCGAGAACGAGCTTCATCCCTGGATCCATGCTCTATGACGCGGATGGATCCGGGGCTGGGGCGGCAATCTCACTGACAGATGGTGCTGATGGAGACGTGGCTGACTTCGGGGTGACTCTTGCCGGAGCGATTACCTTGAATCGAGGTGTCGTGGCGGCCGGCAGTGAGTTTGACCTGGAGTTCCGTGTAACGGTTCTAGCGGGACGGTCGGAGGCACAACGATCTCCAACCAGGGATTCGTCTCCGTAGACGGCGTTCCAGATGAGCCCACCGACGCCGACGGCAACGATGGAAATGGCGATCAGCCTACGACACTCATCGTGGGTTCTGAGCCCGCGCTGGTGATGACGAAGGCGGTCTCTGATCAGAACGGTGGCATGCTGCTGCCCGGAGACACGCTGCTCTATACGATCATCTTGGAGAACATTGAGCTGCCACCGCAACGGGGGTCAGCGTCCAAGATCCGCTGCCGCCAGTGGGCACGACCTATCTACCTGGATCCACGACTCAAGATGGTGTCACGCTCGCTGACGCGGCCGGACCCTCCTCAGCCTTTGTGGGTGGTATTGCGATTGGCGACATACCGGCCGGCGATCGGGTGATCTTTACAACGGCGGTTCTTGCCGACGCGGGGTTACCGGCGGGTTTTGTTATCACGAACCAGGCGAGCTACTCATCCACCAATGCCGGATCGGGCATCAGTGACTCGGATCTGGACGACGGTGTCGACACGGGCAACGACGGAAGCAACGGAAACGACGATGATGAGACAGTGCTCAGCATCGGGGGTGCTCAAGGCAGCGCGAATGTCTCGGGCAGCGTCTGGCGAGATCTAGACCACGATCGGGTCTTCGGACCTGGGGATACCCCCGAGTCTGGCTGGACGGTCGAGGTCTTGCTCAACGGCTCGATCGTGGCGACAGCGACCTCGGCGGCAGACGGCTCTTGGGGCCTTACCGGTCTGGCTCCGGGCGGGGGGTACGAGGTTCGATTCCGCCACCCGGTGAGTGGCGTGGTCTTTGGCAATCCAGTCTCCTCGGTTAGTGGGGCAACGCTTTCCGCAGGGTCGATCTCGGACCTGTTCCTTTCGACGGGCAGCAATGTGATCGATCAAAACCTTCCGCTCGATCCGAGCGGCGTGATCTACAACGCCATCACCCGTCAGCCGGTGACCGGCGTGGTCGTGACTCTCAATGGTCCGGCTGGCTTCGATCCGCTGCTCCACTTGCCACCAGGTCAACAGGGTCAGGTCACCGCTTCCGACGGGTACTACCAGTTTGATCTGATCGGGGGTTTCCCTCCGGGCACCTGTACTCGGTGAGCGCAGTTCCCCCAGCTGGATATCTACCGACCTTTCCGTCGCTGATCCTGCCTCCGCAATCGGAGCTTTCGATCCAACGGGTTTGCCGGATCCGTTCGTGTTGGTCCCCAACAACAGCGCACCGACGATCTCTGATCCCACAACTCACTATGTAGACTTCGATCTCTCGGCTCTGCGATCGGAACCGGTGGTGCCGGAGGCGATCCCAATGTGGTCAACAACCACTTGGCGATCGACCCGATCCTCGAAGGTGCGGTGGTGATTACGAAGACCACTCCCCAGCAGTCGGTCGTACGTGGCAGCCAGGTACCGTGGGTGATCAATATCACCAACACACTCTTGGAGTGGCGCTGCCTCCGACGAGTGTGGTCGACCTGTTGCCGCCAGGCTTTAAGTATGTTTCGGGCTCGGCGACGATCGACGGCCTAGGCGTTGAGCCCACGATCAACGCGAATACTCTGACTTGGAGCGGATTGGCCTTCGGGGCCGGACAGACGCGCGAGTTGGTCTTGCTGACAGTCGTCGGTGCCGGGGTCGGGGACGGACGCTATGTGAACCGAGCCCTGGCCCAAGAAGGCCTGACACAGACTCAACTATCGAACACTGCGTCGGCCAAGGTCTTTGTCGTTCCCGATCCCCTCTTCGATTGCAGCGACGTCATCGGCAAGGTGTTTGATGATCGCAATGGGAACGGCTACCAGGACGTGGGGGAGCCTGGTTTGGCGGGTGTGCGCATTGTGACAGCGCGCGGCCTGGTTGTAACGACCGACGAGTTCGGCCGCTACCACATCGCCTGTCCGGAGGTGCCACATCCGGATCGAGGCACGAACTTCATCCTGAAGATCGATGAGCGCAGCCTACCGACGGGCTACCGCCTGACCACGGAGAACCCGCGCGTTGTGCGCTTGACTCGAGGCAAGGTTGTCGAGGCGGAGTTCGGTGCTTCAGCCGGTCATGTCTTGCGTGTCGAATTGAGCGCCAAGGCTTTCGAGCAAGGTGATCGAGGCTCTGACCAGCTCCAGCAAGGCTATCGAGATACACTCGTAGAGGCTGTTTCTGAGATGCATGGTGGACGCGCCGTTGTGCGGATTGTCTATGTGGCTACGAATGAAGAGGCCGACCTTGTCGAAGCTCGCATCCAGGCAACGGTGGAGCTCTTTGACTCTGCATGGAAGCGCTCGAATGAGCGCGGCCCGCTGATCGTTGAGCGCGAGACTCTGTGGGTGGGCTCCGAGGCGAGCAAGGCTGTGCGCTCCGGCTTGTGGAGCGGTGGAGAGGGTGCACCGACCCAGCAAGCACTGCAGGGGGCCCCGAGTGAAGATCAGAGTTCGGAATCTAAGCTGAGCCACCACGATGGGCGTGTCAGTGAGGACTCGGAAGTCGTGGATCGCGGTTGGCCGGAGCGCAACCTGGAGTGGAGCTCGATCTTGGATGGAGACCCGCAGGTTCCGCTCTCGGTCAGCGTCGAGTGGCTTGGCCGAAGAAGCTCCCAATGGGCCCATCAGTGGAGATGCCCAGCGCCGTGCGGACTTGAGCCTGAAGGATGCAGACATTCGTCTGCAAGCCGACGGTTTCAACGTCCAACCCGGCCTCAATGTGGTGGCTGTTCCCAAACGGTGTCGAGCGCTCCAAGGGCGTGCACTTCGTTACTTGGTCCAACTATTGGAGTTGGGTGGAGCGAGCGGAGGTGCGCTTGTTCGAGCCCGAGGCCTCGGTGCGCTCGGAGCCGTTCGCGAGCTTGCCCCTGGATGAAGGGCGTGGGGCAGCATGGTCGCCAGAAGGGTTCCTGTTCGACGAGCTTGTCTATGTGCTGCGTGTGATTGACGCCGAAGGAAACTACGACGAGACCGCGCCGAAGCGGCTGCGCATTGTTCCCGATGGAAGCGCCTGCAGAGGAGCTCACCAGTGGCGTCGAGAGCTACTTGGACGAGCGGCTCGTGGGGTACGGAGAGAGCCATCTCGAACGTCGACGCATCGGGGTGCACCGGTGGCGCGGTCACGGTCTCTGGTCGATCGATTCAACCGGGGGCACGAGTCTTCGTCGAAGGCCAAGAGGTGCCGGTGGACCCGAGTGGGGAGTTCGTGGCCCAAACCATCCTGGGGTCCGGAACGCATGCGGTTCAAGTGCGCGTCGAGGGTTCCGAGGGACTTGCGCTCGAAGCCGTACGCAGTGTGACCTTTCCCAAGGAGGACTGGTTCTACGTTGCCATGGCGGACTTGACCGTGGGCGGCGGAACAACCTCAAGTACGGCTGCCTTGGTGACAGGAGATGAGCAGTACGAAGACTCGGTTTGGGTCAACGGACGACTGGCCTTCTACCTCAAGGGCAAAATCAAGGGCGAACACCTCTTGACGGTCTCCTTGGATACTCGTGACGTGCCGATCGAAGACTTGCTCAGTGGTCTGGACGAGCGCGACCCTCGCAACCTCCTGCGCTATATCGATCCGGATCAGTATTACCCCGTGTACGGGGATGACAGCACAACTCAGTGGGATGCGCCGACCCAAGGCAAACTCTATGTACGTTTGGAACGCGACGACTACCAGGTCTTGTGGGGCAACTTCACGACCAAGCTGCTCGATACGGACTTGGCTCAGGTTGACCGCGGCCTCTACGGTTTCAAGGGTGAATGGCGCGACCGCAAACAAACCAGTCATGGAGAGGCGCGCACAGATGTCTCGGTACACGCAGCATCTCCCGATAGCGCCGGTGCGCGCGAAGAGCTGCGCGGAACCGGTGGATCCTTGTACTACTTGCGGCACCGCGATCTTGTGATTGGGTCGGAGCGCGTGCGTATCGAGGTGCGCGACAAGGATTCGGGCTTGGTTCTCGATGTGCGCGAACTCGTACCGCACCAGGACTACGAAGTGGATTACCTCGCTGGTCGGGTGTTGCTAACGCAGCCGCTACCCTCCACGGCTGACGATGGATTCGCAGTCCAGAACTCTTCGTTGGGCAACAACCCAGTCTACTTGGTGTCGCGCTATGAATTCGTTCCCACGGGAGCAGACTTTGACGCTCTCTCTGTTGGTGGTCGCGTCTCACACTGGGTCAGCGACTCAGTACGCGTCGGAGTGACCGGGGATCATCAAGACCAAACCGGCGGTGACCGAAACTTGCTTGGCGGCGATGTTACGTGGCGCAAGTCTGCCGGGACGTATGTCAAGGGTGAGTACGCGCACACCGCCGGCCCGGGGGATGGAGAGTTCTCCTCGGCTGATGGTGGCTTTACTTTTGGCAACACCGGAGGCGCGCTGAGCGTTGGTGACAAAGGGGAGGCGTATCGCGTCGAGGGGGCCCTGGACTTGGCCGAGAATGGTGTCTTGGGTTTGGACGGCCGCCTTAGCGGTTCTATTCAGAAGCGTACGGGTGGCTTTTCAGCGAGCGGACAGGCAACCGCCGGCGACTCTACTCAGTCGAATGTGGGTTGGGTTGAGCCACTTGGGGACAACGGATCTCTGCGCATCGAGCTGGATGTGCGCGATGAAGAATTGCGCACCAGTGAAATCGCCTTGGAAGGTGAACTCGAACGTCGGATCGGTGAGGACTGGACCATCGCGGTCGGGGGTCGGCACGACGACATCGACGTGGGCCCGTTCTCCGGGACAGGAGCGCGCAATGGACGCCGAGAGGATGTCGGGGCGCGCATAACCTATACCGGTTCCGAGAAGGGTGAGCTCTACGGCTTTGGCCAGTTGACGCTCGACCGGACCGGGGATCGCTCGCCGAACAACCGCTACGGCATTGGGGGTGAGTATGCTCTCAATGAGCGCGTGAGTGTCGACGGCGAGGTCAGTGGTGGCAACGGTGGGCTGGGAGCTCGCGTGGGGACTGACTGGCGAGTCAACGACCGCACCGATCTCTATCTGGCCTACGGTCTCGACGCGGATCGCTCCGACTTGGGGTTGTCCGCACAGAACGGTCGTCGCAACGGAAACCTAACGGTCGGTGCCAAGCACCGTTACAGCGATGAGCTCAGCGTGTTTGGCGAAGAGCGTTTCGAGCATGGTTCCGGGCCAGCCGGCCTGACACATGTGTACGGAATCGACTATGCGCCGAACGATCGTTGGACGACGGGGATACTGCTCGAAAACGGTCAGCTTGAAGAAGCGAATGAGATCAGCTTGGAGCGCACGGGTGTCAGCTTGAACGCGGGCTATGCCAATGACAAGACGCGCATGGCATCAGCTATCGAATGGCGCAATGACGATGCAGCACAGGGGGAGCGGGAGACGTGGCTCTCGCGCAACACGCTTGGGTTGCAGTTGGACGAGGATTGGCGCCTCTTGGGTCAATTCGATCTCTCCAGATCCGACGGAGAAGGAGCACTCCCGGACGCTGACTTCACCGAGGGTGCCTTGGGCTGGGCTTACCGACCCGTGGACCACGAGCGCTGGAGCGCACTCTTCCGCTATCAGTATCGGGAGGACTTGCCCTCCCCGAACCAGC
Source organism: Leptonotus elevatus (assembly GCF_054856555.1). Classification (NCBI taxonomy): domain Eukaryota; kingdom Metazoa; phylum Chordata; class Actinopteri; order Syngnathiformes; family Syngnathidae; genus Leptonotus; species Leptonotus elevatus. Next base: position 12,976 of record NW_028233684.1, read on the forward strand.
TGACAGGTTCGGGAAATCCAGTCGCGTTTGCGCAACGTAGCCACGTTCTGAGTGCCGATGCGAACTACGATCTTTGGCCTTGGCTCACTGTGGGAGGCAAGCTCGGCATGCGTATTGGAGAAATGCGCCAGCTGCAGTCTTCTTCGGGCTGGTTCGAGAGCACTGCGGCTCTGTACGCATTGCGCGCGGACATCCATGTTGTGCGCAACTGGGATCTGCTGCTCGAAGGGCGTCTGCTTGATGTGGAAGCAGCTGAGGACCGTCGCACGGGCATCTTGGCCTCGGTTCACCGACACATTGGCGAGTCGCTCAAGTTTGGTGTGGGCTACAGCTTTGCGGACTTCTCGGACGACCTGACAGATCTCGACTACGATCACCATGGATGGTTCATCAACTTGATCGGCAAGTTCTGAGTGGGTGCGGCGAACTTCCGCCGCTCCGGCGTTGCGCGTGTTCCGAGAGGGACTAGGCTCAGCGCCCCCCCATGAAAGAGATACTTCGATCCCTAAACGCCGAGCAGCGCGATGCCGTGGTGACAATCCACGGACCACTGCTAGTCCTGGCTGGTGCTGGAACCGGAAAGACCCGCGTTATTACCACGCGCATCGCCTACATGCTTTCGCAGGGCATCCAGCCCAGCGAGGTCTTGGCGATGACCTTTACCAACAAGGCTGCGCAAGAAATGCGCGAGCGTGTGGCCGGGTTGGTCGGCAAAAAGGCAGCAGAAGAGCTCACGGTCGGTACGTTTCACGCGTTTTGCGTTGGCGTGCTGCGCGAGTTCGGTTCGGCAATCGGTTTGCCGAAGAGGTTCACGATCTGCGATTCGGGCGACCAAATCTCTGCTTGGCGAGGAGCCTTGCGTGAGTTGCATGTGGCTGAAGCTGTCATTCAGCCGCGTGTCCTGCAGTCGATTGTTTCCTTGGCGAAGAACAAGCTACAGACACCGGAGGAGTGGCTTGCCGCGGCCGGAGATGATCGCGATGAGCTGATCGGGCGAGCTTGGCAACGCTATCAGGCTGCTTTGGAGCGCCAGCGCACGGTGGACTTCGATGACCTCTTGATCAAGACCCTGCACTTGCTCAAGAGCGATGCTATGACGCGGGATACGTTGACGAAGCGCTATCAGTACTGCCTGGTTGATGAATACCAAGACACCAACCGGCCGCAGTATGAAATCCTGCGGGCCTTGAGCGATGGACACCGCAACCTGTGTGCGGTTGGAGACGACGACCAGTCGATCTATGGCTGGCGGGGCGCGGATGTGCAGCTGATCCTGGACTTCGAGAAGCACTATCCGGGAGCCAAGATTGTCCGGCTCGGACTGAACTATCGCTCGACACCGCAGATCTTGGAGTTGGCCGAGCGAGTCATTCGCAACAACCCCAAGCGCCACGACAAGGGGTTGCGCTCGGCTCTCGATCAGGGGCCTCCGGTTTCGGCGACTACCCTCGAAGACGAGATGCAGGAGGCGGAGTGGGTCGTCAAGCACATCGCGGAACCCGTGCGACGCCGAGAAGCGCAGTACAAGGACTTCGCTATCCTGGTGCGTACAGGGGTTCAACCGCGGGTCTTTGAGGAAGTGCTGCGCGCCCGCGCGATTCCGTACATTCTGATCGGAGGCATGTCCTTCTTTGATCGCAAAGAAGTGCGCGATGTGCTCGCCTATTTGAAGCTCTGCGCGAATCCCGACGACGAGGTTTCTCTGTTGAGGATCATCAACACACCTCCTCGGGGAGTGGGCAAGCAGACCATCGAAAAAGCGGTCGCGTTTGCGACCGAGCACGGGATCTCGGCCTGCGAAGCCTTTGATCGAGCCGAAGAAATCGAAGGGGTCGGACCTCGAGCGCTCGAGTCGGTCGGGCGTCTGCGCGAGCGTCTCGCTCATCTCGGCGGGGGTATCGACGGCGACAATTTGGTCGAAGGCTTCAAGCGCATGGTGGAGGAGGTTGGCTACAAGACGGAGCTCGAACGCCTGTACCCCGATCCTCGGACTCGCCAACTGCGTTGGGCCGCCGTTCTGGAATTGTTCAACATTGCCGAGAACTTTGTGAAGCGCCAAACCCGACGCAAGCCGACGCTGGTCCGCCTGCTGGAGCGGCTGACCCTGTCAACGAACGACGACCGCGATACGCAGGAGTCGAACAAGAAGGACGCGGTCACCCTGATGACCCTGCACGCAGCCAAGGGGCTCGAGTTTCCCCGGGTATTTCTCGTCGGCTTCGAGGAAGGGCTACTACCCCATCTGCGGGCCGTTCAGGAGGACACCGTGGAGGAGGAGCGCCGGCTGACCTACGTGGGGATTACACGGGCTCAATTCCAGCTGAGCCTGACCTGGGCGGGCACCAGGGCACGTCAGGGCTCGCGTGTGGCCACATTCCCGTCCCGTTTCTACTACGAGCTCAAAGGGGCTGAGCCTCCGGCTGAGTGGCGCCCGGCCGGCGGTGAGGATCAGATCCCAGAGCTGCCACCCAAGAGGGGCCGAGGGAAGAAGGCCGGCAAGAAGAAGGCTGCGGGGAAGAAGCGGGCAACCAAGAAGAAGACCACCCGAAAGAAGGCCTGAGGGGGGCCCCGAGATGCCTTCCGACTCGTGTCCAGCACGAGGCGGTCGAGGGTCGCCCCGCCCCACTCCAGTGGCCCGACCATGGGCCCAGGATGTGAGGAACCTTCGCGCAAGCTGTGCCCAGGGGGTTTTCCAGTTCGCCACCTGGCGGTAGTCTGGCCCTGGACACTCCACCACAACCCCGTTCCGACTGGTCCGACGTACCGGACCCGCAGACCATGGCCAGCTTCACCGTCGAGGTCGACGCTCCGAACAACATCATCATGGTGATGGTGACAGAGGACGACGGCAGCGAGCACGATTACCAGTTCGACTTTGACCCCCGCTCAGGCCGCTATGAGTTTGCGGAGCGCGATCTCTTGGAGCGCGACTTCGGCGAAGAGTGGGTCGATGAAATGGAAGACGCCGTCTCGAGTGCTATCGAAGACGCGCTCGAGCAAGCGAGCGTTGTCGATTCGGATAGTGATGGGGACGACGACGATGACGAGGATGAGGACTAGGTCCTTACTCTCGTGTTGAGGCGCACCGACCGATTCTTACACCGCTGCTCAGCGCCACGCGGTGTCTGGGGGGAGCGCTTTCATCATGCGTAGAGTCTTCGTGATCGTGCTCGATTCCCTGGGGGTCGGCGAGTTGCCCGATGCTGCGCGTTTTGGTGACCAGGGAGCGCACACGCTGGACCACCTGGTCGCGGCGGCCAATGGGCTTGAGGTTCCCCGGCTTCGAGAGCTGGGTCTGGGCCATGTTCCCGGGGTTCATTCCGTGCCGCGCGTCGAACAACCAGAGGGTTGTTTCGGCCGGCTCGCAGAGGTTTCGCCGGGCAAAGACACGTCCACGGGCCACTGGGAGATGATGGGTTGT
>NW_028233685.1:600000-845049 GCF_054856555.1 Leptonotus elevatus
TTGCTCATTTTGAAGATTTTGACAGTTTCACCTGAAGTGTACAATCAGGGGCTGAAAATGCGTTTAAAGCAATACAAAGTTCATTTAGGCTCTCACACCTTAACTAAATGTTGTAGACTCAAACTTGTTACTGTCATTAGTGTATTTTAGCAGCTTGAAGATGATTCCAGCATTAATTTAATTGTGCTTTTGCTCATTTTGAAGAATTTGACAGTTTCACCTGAAGTGTACATTCGGGCTGAAAATGCATTTAAAGCAATACAAAGTTAATTTTGGCTCTCACACCTTAACTAAATGTTGTAGACTTAAACTTTTTACTGTCATTAGTGTATTTTAGCAACTTGAAGATGATTCCAGCATTAATTTCATTGTGCTTTTGCTCATTTTGAAGAATTTGACAGTTTCACCTGAAGTGTACAATCAAGGGCTGAAAACGCGTTTAAAGCAATAAAAAGTTAATTTTGGCTCTCACACCTTAACTAAATGTTGTAGACTCAAACTTTTTGCTGTCATTAGTGTATTTTAGCAACTTGAAGATGATTCCAGCATTAATTTCATTGTGCTTTTGCTCATTTTGAATATTTTGACAGTTTCACCTGAAGTGTACAATCAGGTGCTGAAAACGCGTTTACAGCAATACAAAGTTCATTTTGGCTCTCACACCTTAACTAAATGTTGTAGACTCAAACTTTTTGCTGTCATTAGTGTATTTTAGCAACTTGAATATGATTCCAGCATTAATTTCATTGTGCTTTTGCTCATTTTGAATATTTTGACAGTTTCACCTGAAGTGTACAATCAGGTGCTGAAAACGCGTTTACAGCAATACAAAGTTCATTTTGGCTCTCACACCTTAACTAAATGTTGTAGACTCAAACTTTTTGCTGTCATTAGTGTATTTTAGCAACTTGAAGATGTTTCCAGCATTAATTTCATTTTGCTTTTGCTCATTTTGAAGAATTTGACAGTTTCACCTGAAGTGTACATTCGGGCTGAAAATGCATTTAAAGCAATACAAAGTTCATTTTGGCTCTCACACCTTAACTAAATGTTGTAGACTCAAACTTTTTGCTGTCATTAGTGTATTTTAGCAACTTGAAGATGATTCCAGCATTAATTTCATTGTGCTTTTGCTCATTTTGAAGATTTTGACAGTTTCACCTGAAGTGTACAATCAGGTGCTGAAAACGCGTTTACAGCAATACAAAGTTCATTTTGGCTCTCACACCTTAACTAAATGTTGTAGACTCAAACTTTTTGCTGTCATTAGTGTATTTTAGCAACTTGAAGATGATTCCAGCATTAATTTCATTGTGCTTTTGCTCATTTTGAAGATTTTGACAGTTTCACCTGAAGTGTACTATCGGGCTGAAAAGGCATTTAAAGCAATACAAAGTTCATTTTGGCTCTCACACCTTAACTAAATGTTGTAGACTCAAACTTTTTGCTGTCATTAGTGTATTTTAGCAACTTGAAGATGATTCCAGCATTAATTTCATTGTGCTTTTGCTCATTTTGAAGATTTTGACAGTTTCACCTGAAGTGTACTATCGGGCTGAAAATGCATTTAAAGCAATACAAAGTTCATTTTGGCTCTCACACCTTAACTAAATGTTGTAGACTCAAACTTTTTGCTGTCATTAGTGTATTTTAGCAACTTGAAGATGTTTCCAGCATTAATTTCATTTTGCTTTTGCTCATTTTGAAGAATTTGACAGTTTCACCTGAAGTGTACATTCGGGCTGAAAATGCATTTAAAGCAATACAAAGTTCATTTTGGCTCTCACACCTTAACTAAATGTTGTAGACTCAAACTTTTTGCTGTCATTAGTGTATTTTAGCAACTTGAAGATGATTCCAGCATTAATTTCATTGTGCTTTTGCTCATTTTGAAGATTTTGACAGTTTCACCTGAAGTGTACAATCAGGTGCTGAAAACGCGTTTACAGCAATACAAAGTTCATTTTGGCTCTCACACCTTAACTAAATGTTGTAGACTCAAACTTTTTGCTGTCATTAGTGTATTTTAGCAACTTGAAGATGATTCCAGCATTAATTTCATTGTGCTTTTGCTCATTTTGAAGATTTTGACAGTTTCACCTGAAGTGTACTATCGGGCTGAAAATGCATTTAAAGCAATACAAAGTTCATTTTGGCTCTCACACCTTAACTAAATGTTGTAGACTCAAACTTTTTGCTGTCATTAGTGTATTTTAGCAACTTGAAGATGATTCCAGCATTAATTTCATCGTGCTTTTGCTCATTTTGAAGATTTTGACAGTTTCACCTGAAGTGTACATTCAGGTGCTGAAAACGCGTTTACAGCAATAAAAAGTTCATTTTGGCTCTCACGCCATAACTAAATGTTGTAGACTCAAACTTCTTGCTGTCATTAGTGTATTTTAGCAACTTGAAGGTGATTCCAGCATTAATTTCATTGTGCTTTTGCTCATTTTGAAGATTTTGGCAGTTTCACCTGAAGTGTACAATCTTGGGCTGAAAACGCGTTTAAAGCAATACAAAGTTCATTTAGGCTCTCACACCTTAACTAAATGTTGTAGACTCAAACTTTTTGCTGTCATTAGTGTATTTTAGCAACTTGAAGATGATTCCAGCATTCATTTCATTGTGCTTTTGCTTATTTTGAAGATTTTGACAGTTTCACCTGAAGTGTACATTCGGGCTGAAAATGCATTTAAAGCAATACAAAGTTCATTTTGGCTCTCACACCTTAACTAAATGTTGTAGACTTAAACTTTTTACTGTCATTAGTATATTTTAGCAACTTGAAGATGATTCCAGCATTAATTTCATTGTGCTTTTGCTCATTTTGAAGAATTTGACAGTTTCACCTGAAGTGTACAATCAAGGGCTGAAAACGCGTTTAAAGCAATAAAAAGTTAATTTTGGCTCTCACACCTTAACTAAATGTTGTAGACTCAAACTTTTTGCTGTCATTAGTGTATTTTAGCAACTTGAAGATGATTCCAGCATTAATTTCATTGTGCTTTTGCTCATTTTGAATATTTTGACAGTTTCACCTGAAGTGTACAATCAGGTGCTGAAAACGCGTTTACAGCAATACAAAGTTCATTTTGGCTCTCACACCTTAACTAAATGTTGTAGACTCAAACTTTTTGCTGTCATTAGTGTATTTTAGCAACTTGAATATGATTCCAGCATTAATTTCATTGTGCTTTTGCTCATTTTGAATATTTTGACAGTTTCACCTGAAGTGTACAATCAGGTGCTGAAAACGCGTTTACAGCAATACAAAGTTCATTTTGGCTCTCACACCTTAACTAAATGTTGTAGAATCAAACTTTTTGCTGTCATTAGTGTATTTTAGCAACTTGAAGATGTTTCCAGCATTAATTTCATTTTGCTTTTGCTCATTTTGAAGAATTTGACAGTTTCACCTGAAGTGTACATTCGGGCTGAAAATGCATTTAAAGCAATACAAAGTTCATTTTGGCTCTCACACCTTAACTAAATGTTGTAGACTCAAACTTTTTGCTGTCATTAGTGTATTTTAGCAACTTGAAGATGATTCCAGCATTAATTTCATTGTGCTTTTGCTCATTTTGAAGATTTTGACAGTTTCACCTGAAGTGTACAATCAGGTGCTGAAAACGCGTTTACAGCAATACAAAGTTCATTTTGGCTCTCACACCTTAACTAAATGTTGTAGACTCAAACTTTTTGCTGTCATTAGTGTATTTTAGCAACTTGAAGATGATTCCAGCATTAATTTCATTGTGCTTTTGCTCATTTTGAAGATTTTGACAGTTTCACCTGAAGTGTACTATCGGGCTGAAAAGGCATTTAAAGCAATACAAAGTTCATTTTGGCTCTCACACCTTAACTAAATGTTGTAGACTCAAACTTTTTGCTGTCATTAGTGTATTTTAGCAACTTGAAGATGATTCCAGCATTAATTTCATTGTGCTTTTGCTCATTTTGAAGATTTTGACAGTTTCACCTGAAGTGTACTATCGGGCTGAAAATGCATTTAAAGCAATACAAAGTTCATTTTGGCTCTCAAACCTTAACTAAATGTTGTAGACTCAAACTTGTTACTGTCATTAGTGTATTTTAGCAGCTTGAAGATGATTCCAGCATTAATTTAATTGTGCTTTTGCTCATTTTGAAGATTTTGACAGTTTCACCTGAAGTGTACAATCAGGTGCTGAAAACGCGTTTACAGCAATACAAAGTTCATTTTGGATCTCACACCTTAACTAAATGTTGTAGACTCAAACTTGTTGCTGTCATTAGTGTATTTTAGCAACTTGAAGATGATTCCAGCATTAATTTCATTGTGCTTTTGCTCATTTTGAATATTTTGACAGTTTCACTTGAAGTGTACAATCAGGTGCTGAAAACGCGTTTACAGCAATACAAAGTTCATTTTGGCTCTCACACCTTAACTAAATGTTGTAGACTCAAACTTGTTGCTGTCATTAGTGTATTTTAGCAACTTGAAGATGATTCCAGCATTAATTTCATTGTGCTTTTGCTCATTTTGAAGATTTTGACAGTTTCACCTGAATTGTACAATCAAGGGCTGAAAACGCGTTTAAAGCAATGAAAAGTTCATTTAGGCTTTCACACCTTAACTAAATGTTGTAGACTCAAACTTTTTGCTGTCATTAGTGTATTTTAGCAACTTGAAGATGATTCCAGCATTCATTTCATTGTGCTTTTGCTCATTTTGAATATTTTGACAGTTTCACCTGAAGTGTACATTCGGGCTGAAAATGCATTTAAAGCAATACAAAGTTCATTTTGGCTCTCACACCTTAACTAAATGTTGTAGACTCAAACTTCTTGCTGTCATTAGTGTATTTTAGCAACTTGAAGGTGATTCCAGCATTAATTTCATTGTGCTTTTGCTCATTTTGAAGATTTTGACAGTTTCACCTGAAGTGTACATTCAGGTGCTGAAAACGCGTTTACAGCAATACAAAGTTCATTTTGGCTCTCACACCTTAACTAAATGTTGTAGACTCAAACTTGTTGCTGTCATTAGTGTATTTTAGCAACTTGAAGATGTTTCCAGCATTAATTTCATTGTGCTTTTGCTCATTTTGAAGAATTTGACAGTTTCACCTGAAGTGTACATTCGGGCTGAAAATGCATTTAAAGCAATACAAAGTTCATTTAGGCTCTCACACCTTAACTAAATGTTGTAGACTCAAACTTGTTACTGTCATTAGTGTATTTTAGCAGCTTGAAGATGATTCCAGCATTAATTTAATTGTGCTTTTGCTCATTTTGAAGATTTTGACAGTTTCACCTGAAGTGTCCAATCGGGCTGAAAATGCATTTAAAGCAATACAAAGTTAATTTTGGCTCTCAAACCTTAACTAAATGTTGTAGACTCAAACTTTTTGCTGTCATTAGTGTATTTTAGCAACTTGAAGATGATTCCAGCATTAATTTCATTGTGCTTTTGCTCATTTTGAAGATTTTGACAGTTTCACCTGAAGTGTACAATCAGGGGCTGAAAATACGTTTAAAGCAATACAAAGTTCATTTAGGCTCTCACACCTTAACTAAATGTTGTAGACTCAAACTTGTTACTGTCATTAGTGCATTTTAGCAGCTTGAAGATGATTCCAGCATTAATTTAATTGTGCTTTTGCTCATTTTGAAGAATTTGACAGTTTCACCTGAAGTGTACATTCGGGCTGAAAATGCATTTAAAGCAATACAAAGTTCATTTTGGCTCTCACACCTTAACTAAATGTTGTAGACTCAAACTTGTTGCTGACATTAGTGTATTTTAGCAACTTGAAGATGTTTCCAGCATTAATTTCATTGTGCTTTTGCTCATTTTGAAGAATTTGACAGTTTCGCCTGAAGTGTACATTCGGGCTGAAAATGCATTTAAAGCAATACAAAGTTCATTTTGGCTCTCACACCTTAACTAAATGTTGTAGACTTAAACTTTTTACTGTCATTAGTGTATTTTAGCAACTTGAAGATGATTCCAGCATTAATTTCATTGTGCTTTTGCTCATTTTGAAGAATTTGACAGTTTCACCTGAAGTGTACAATCAAGGGCTGAAAACGTGTTTAAAGCAATAAAAAGTTAATTTTGGCTCTCACACCTTAACTAAATGTTGTAGACTCAAACTTTTTGCTGTCATTAGTGTATTTTAGCAACTTGAAGATGATTCCAGCATTAATTTCATTGTGCTTTTGCTCATTTTGAATATTTTGACAGTTTCACCTGAAGTGTACAATCAGGTGCTGAAAACGCGTTTACAGCAATACAAAGTTCATTTTGGCTCTCACACCTTAACTAAATGTTGTAGACTCAAACTTTTTGCTGTCATTAGTGTATTTTAGCAACTTGAAGATGTTTCCAGCATTAATTTCATTTTGCTTTTGCTCATTTTGAAGAATTTGACAGTTTCACCTGAAGTGTACATTCGGGCTGAAAATGCATTTAAAGCAATACAAAGTTCATTTTGGCTCTCACACCTTAACTAAATGTTGTAGACTCAAACTTTTTGCTGTCATTAGTGTATTTTAGCAACTTGAAGATGATTCCAGCATTAATTTCATTGTGCTTTTGCTCATTTTAAAGATTTTGACAGTTTCACCTGAAGTGTACAATCAGGTGCTGAAAACGCGTTTACAGCAATACAAAGTTCATTTTGGCTCTCACACCTTAACTAAATGTTGTAGACTCAAACTTTTTGCTGTCATTAGTGTATTTTAGCAACTTGAAGATGATTCCAGCATTAATTTCATTGTGCTTTTGCTCATTTTGAAGATTTTGACAGTTTCACCTGAAGTGTACTATCGGGCTGAAAAGGCATTTAAAGCAATACAAAGTTCATTTTGGCTCTCACACCTTAACTAAATGTTGTAGACTCAAACTTTTTGCTGTCATTAGTGTATTTTAGCAACTTGAAGATGATTCCAGCATTAATCTCATTGTGCTTTTGCTCATTTTAAAGATTTTGACAGTTTCACCTGAAGTGTACTATCGGGCTGAAAATGCATTTAAAGCAATACAAAGTTCATTTTGGCTCTCACACCTTAACTAAATGTTGTAGACTCAAACTTTTTGCTGTCATTAGTGTATTTTAGCAACTTGAAGATGATTCCAGCATTAATTTCATCGTGCTTTTGCTCATTTTGAAGATTTTGACAGTTTCACCTGAAGTGTACATTAAGGTGCTGAAAACGCGTTTACAGCAATAAAAAGTTCATTTTGGCTCTCACACCATAACTAAATGTTGTAGACTCAAACTTCTTGCTGTCATTAGTGTATTTTAGCAACTTGAAGGTGATTCCAGCATTAATTTCATTGTGCTTTTGCTCATTTTGAAGATTTTGACAGTTTCACCTGAAGTGTACAATCTTGGGCTGAAAACGCGTTTAAAGCAATACAAAGTTCATTTAGGCTCTCACACCTTAACTAAATGTTGTAGACTCAAACTTTTTGCTGTCATTAGTGTATTTTAGCAACTTGAAGATGATTCCAGCATTAATTTAATTGAGCTTTTGCTCATTTTGAAGATTTTGACAGTTTCACCTGAAGTGTCCAATCGGGCTGAAAATGCATTTAAAGCAATACAAAGTTAATTTTGGCTCTCACACCTTAACTAAATGTTGTAGACTCAAACTTTTTGCTGTCATTAGTGTATTTTAGCAACTTGAAGATGATTCCAGCATTAATTTCATTGTGCTTTTGCTCATTTTGAAGATTTTGACAGTTTCACCTGAAGTGTACAATCAGGTGCTGAAAACGCGTTTACAGCAATACAAAGTTCATTTAGGCTCTCACACCTTAACTAAATGTTGTAGACTCAAACTTGTTGCTGTCATTAGTGTATTTTAGCAACTTGAAGATGATTCCAGCATTAATTTAATTGTGCTTATGCTCATTTTGAAGATTTTGACAGTTTCACCTGAAGTGTACTATCGGGCTGAAAATGCATTTAAAGCAATACAAAGTTCATTTAGGCTCTCACACCTTAACTAAATGTTGTAGACTCAAACTTTTTGCTGTCATTAGTGTATTTTAGCAACTTGAAGATGATTCCAGCATTAATTTCATTGTGCTTTTGCTCATTTTGAAGATTTTGACAGTTTCACCTGAAGTGTACAATCAGGTGCTGAAAACGCGTTTACAGCAATACAAAGTTCATTTAGGCTCTCACACCTTAACTAAATGTTGTAGACTCAAACTTTTTGCTGTCATTAGTGTATTTTAGCAACTTGAAGATGATTCCAGCATTAATTTCATTGTGCTTTTGCTCATTTTGAAGATTTTGACAGTTTCATCTGAAGTGTACATTCGGGCTGAAAGTGCATTTAAAGCAATACAAAGTTAATTTTGGCTCTCACACCTTAACTAAATGTTGTACACTCAAACTTTTTACTGTCATTAGTGTAATTTAGCAAATTGAAGATGATTCCACCATTAATTTCATTGTGCTTTTGCTCATTTTGAATATTTTGACAGTTTCACCTGAAGTGTACAATCAGGTGCTGAAAACGCGTTTACAGCAATACAAAGTTCATTTTGGCTCTCACACCTTAACTAAATGTTGTAGACTCAAACTTGTTGCTGTCATTAGTGTATTTTAGCAACTTGAAGATGATTCCAGCATTCATTTCATTGTGCTTTTGCTCATTTTGAAGATTTTGACAGTTTCACCTGAAGTGTACAATCAGGTGCTGAAAACGCGTTTACAGCAATACAAAGTTCATTTTGGCTCTCACACCTTAACTAAATGTTGTAGACTCAAACTTTTTGCTGTCATTAGTGTATTTTAGCAACTTGAAGATGATTCCAGCATTAATTTCATCGTGCTTTTGCTCATTTTGAAGATTTTGACAGTTTCACCTGAAGTGTATATTCAGGTGCTGAAAACGCGTTTACAGCAATAAAAAGTTCATTTTGGCTCTCACACCATAACTAAATGTTGTAGACTCAAACTTCTTGCTGTCATTAGTGTATTTTAGCAACTTGAAGGTGATTCCAGCATTAATTTCATTGTGCTTTTGCTCATTTTGAAGATTTTGACAGTTTCACCTGAAGTGTACAATCTTGGGCTGAAAACGCGTTTAAAGCAATACAAAGTTCATTTAGGCTCTCACACCTTAACTAAATGTTGTAGACTCAAACTTTTTGCTGTCATTAGTGTATTTTAGCAACTTGAAGATGATTCCAGCATTAATTTCATTGTGCTTTTGCTCATTTTGAAGATTTTGACAGTTTCACCTGAAGTGTACAATCAGGTGCGGAAAACGCGTTTACAGCAATACAAAGTTCATTTAGGCTCTCACACCTTAACTAAATGTTGTAGACTCAAACTTTTTGCTGTCATTAGTGTATTTTAGCAACTTGAAGATGATTCCAGCATTAATTTCATCGTGCTTTTGCTCATTTTGAAGATTTTGACAGTTTCACCTGAAGTGTATATTCAGGTGCTGAAAACGCGTTTACAGCAATAAAAAGTTCATTTTGGCTCTCACACCATAACTAAATGTTGTAGACTCAAACTTCTTGCTGTCATTAGTGTATTTTAGCAACTTGAAGGTGATTCCAGCATTAATTTCATTGTGCTTTTGCTCATTTTGAAGATTTTGACAGTTTCACCTGAAGTGTACAATCTTGGGCTGAAAACGCGTTTAAAGCAATACAAAGTTCATTTAGGCTCTCACACCTTAACTAAATGTTGTAGACTCAAACTTTTTGCTGTCATTAGTGTATTTTAGCAACTTGAAGATGATTCCAGCATTAATTTCATTGTGCTTTTGCTCATTTTGAAGATTTTGACAGTTTCACCTGAAGTGTACAATCAGGTGCTGAAAACGCGTTTACAGCAATACAAAGTTCATTTAGGCTCTCACACCTTAACTAAATGTTGTAGACTCTAACTTTTTGCTGTCATTAGTGTATTTTAGCAACTTGAAGATGATTCCAGCACTAATTTCATCGTGCTTTTGCTCATTTTGAAGATTTTGACAGTTTCACCTGAAGTGTATAATCAGGGGCTGAAAACACGTTTAAAGCAATACAAAGTTAATTTAGGCTCTCACACCTTAACTTAATGTTGTAGACTCAAACTTTTTGCTGTCATTACTGTATTTTTGCAACTTGAAGATGATGCCAGCATTAATTTCATTGTACTTTTGCTCATTTTGAAGATTTTGACAGTTTCACCTGAATTGTACAATCAAGGGCTGAAAACGCGTTTAAAGCAATGAAAAGTTCATTTAGGCTCTCACACCTTAACTAAATGTTGTAGACTCAATTTTTTTGCTGTCATTAGTGTATTTTAGCAACTTGAAGATTATTCCAGCATTAATTTCATCGTGCTTTTGCTCATTTTGAAGATTTTGACAGTTTCACCTGAAGTGTATATTCAGGTGCTGAAAACGCGTTTACAGCAATAAAAAGTTCCTTTTGGCTCTCACACCATAACTAAATGTTGTAGACTCAAACTTCTTGCTGTCATTAGTGTATTTTAGCAACTTGAAGGTGATTCCAGCATTAATTTCATTGTGCTTTTGCTCATTTTGAAGATTTTGACAGTTTCACCTGAAGTGTACAATCTTGGGCTGAAAACGCGTTTAAAGCAATACAAAGTTCATTTAGGCTCTCACACCTTAACTAAATGTTGTAGACTCAAACTTTTTGCTGTCATTAGTGTATTTTAGCAACTTGAAGATGATTCCAGCATTAATTTCATTGTGCTTTTGCTCATTTTTAAGATTTTGACAGTTTCACCTGAAGTGTACAATCGGGCTGAAAATGCATTTAAAGCAATACAAAGTTCATTTAGGCTCTCACACCTTAACTAAATGTTGTAGACTCAAACTTGTTGCTGTCATTAGTGTATTTTAGCAGCTTGAAGATGATTCCAGCATTAATTTAATTGAGCTTTTTCTCATTTTGAAGATTTTGACAGTTTCACCTGAAGTGTCCAATCGGGCTGAAAATGCATTTAAAGCAATACAAAGTTAATTTTGGCTCTCACACCTTAACTAAATGTTGTAGACTCAAACTTTTTGCTGTCATTAGTGTATTTTAGCAACTTGAAGATGATTCCAGCACTAATTTCATCGTGCTTTTGCTCATTTTGAAGATTTTGACAGTTTCACCTGAAGTGTATAATCAGGGGCTGAAAACGCGTTTAAAGCAATACAAAGTTAATTTAGGCTCTCACACCTTAACTTAATGTTGTAGACTCAAACTTTTTGCTGTCATTACTGTATTTTTGCAACTTGAAGATGATGCCAGCATTAATTTCATTGTACTTTTGCTCATTTTGAAGATTTTGACAGTTTCACCTGAATTGTACAATCAAGGGCTGAAAACGCGTTTAAAGCAATGAAAAGTTCATTTAGGCTCTCACACCTTAACTAAATGTTGTAGACTCAATTTTTTTGCTGTCATTAGTGTATTTTAGCAACTTGAAGATTATTCCAGCATTAATTTCATCGTGCTTTTGCTCATTTTGAAGATTTTGACAGTTTCACCTGAAGTGTATATTCAGGTGCTGAAAACGCGTTTACAGCAATAAAAAGTTCCTTTTGGCTCTCACACCATAACTAAATGTTGTAGACTCAAACTTCTTGCTGTCATTAGTGTATTTTAGCAACTTGAAGGTGATTCCAGCATTAATTTCATTGTGCTTTTGCTCATTTTGAAGATTTTGACAGTTTCACCTGAAGTGTACAATCTTGGGCTGAAAACGCGTTTATAGCAATACAAAGTTCATTTAGGCTCTCACACCTTAACTAAATGTTGTAGACTCAAACTTTTTGCTGTCATTAGTGTATTTTAGCAACTTGAAGATGATTCCAGCATTAATTTCATTGTGCTTTTGCTCATTTTTAAGATTTTGACAGTTTCACCTGAAGTGTACAATCGGGCTGAAAATGCATTTAAAGCAATACAAAAGTTCATTTAGGCTCTCACACCTTAACTAAATGTTGTAGACTCAAACTTGTTGCTGTCATTAGTGTATTTTAGCAGCTTGAATATGATTCCAGCATTAATTTAATTGAGCTTTTTCTCATTTTGAAGATTTTGACAGTTTCACCTGAAGTGTCCAATCGGGCTGAAAATGCATTTAAAGCAATACAAAGTTAATTTTGGCTCTCACACCTTAACTAAATGTTGTAGACTCAAACTTTTTGCTGTCATTAGTGTATTTTAGCAACTTGAAGATGATTCCAGCATTAATTTCATTGTGCTTTTGCTCATTTTGAAGATTTTGACAGTTTCACCTGAAGTGTACAATCAGGTGCTGAAAACGCGTTTACAGCAATACAAAGTTCATTTAGGCTCTCACACCTTAACTAAATGTTGTAGACTCAAACTTGTTGCTGTCATTAGTGTATTTTAGCAACTTGAAGATGATTCCAGCATTAATTTAATTGTGCTTATGCTCATTTTGAAGATTTTGACAGTTTCACCTGAAGTGTACTATCGGGCTGAAAATGCATTTAAAGCAATACAAAGTTCACTTTGGCTCTCACACCTTAACTAAATGTTGTAGACTCAAACTTTTTGCTGTCATTAGTGTATTTTAGCAACTTGAAGATGATTCCAGCATTAATTTCATTGTGCTTTTGCTCATTTTGAAGATTTTGACAGTTTCACCTGAAGTGTACTATCGGGCTGAAAATGCATTTAAAGCAATACAAAGTTTATTTTGGCTCTCACACCTTAACTAAATGTTGTAGACTCAAACTTTTTGCTGTCATTAGTGTATTTTAGCAACTTGAAGATGATTCCAGCATTAATTTCATCGTGCTTTTGCTCATTTTGAAGATTTTGACAGTTTCACCTGAAGTGTACATTCAGGTGCTGAAAACGCGTTTACAGCAATAAAAAGTTCATTTTGGCTCTCACACCATAACTAAATGTTGTAGACTCAAACTTCTTGCTGTCATTAGTGTATTTTAGCAACTTGAAGGTGATTCCAGCATTAATTTCATTGTGCTTTTGCTCATTTTGAAGATTTTGGCAGTTTCACCTGAAGTGTACAATCTTGGGATGAAAACGCGTTTAAAGCAATACAAAGTTCATTTAGGCTCTCACACCTTAACTAAATGTTGTAGACTCAAACTTTTTGCTGTCATTAGTGTATTTTAGCAACTTGAAGATGATTCCAGCATTCATTTCATTGTGCTTTTGCTTATTTTGAAGATTTTGACAGTTTCACCTGAAGTGTACAATCAGGTGCTGAAAACGCGTTTACAGCAATACAAAGTTCATTTTGGCTCTCACACCTTAACTAAATGTTGTAGACTCAAACTTGTTGCTGACATTAGTGTATTTTAGCAACTTGAAGATGTTTCCAGCATTAATTTCATTGTGCTTTTGCTCATTTTAAAGAATTTGACAGTTTCACCTGAAGTGTACATTCGGGCTGAAAATGCATTTAAAGCAATACAAAGTTCATTTTGGCTCTCACACCTTAACTAAATGTTGTAGACTTAAACTTTTTACTGTCATTAGTGTATTTTAGCAACTTGAAGATGATTCCAGCATTAATTTCATTGTGCTTTTGCTCATTTTGAAGAATTTGACAGTTTCACCTGAAGTGTACAATCAAGGGCTGAAAACGCGTTTAAAGCAATAAAAAGTTAATTTTGGCTCTCACACCTTAACTAAATGTTGTAGACTCAAACTTTTTGCTGTCATTAGTGTATTTTAGCAATTTGAAGATGATTCCAGCATTAATTTCATTGTGCTTTTGCTCATTTTGAATATTTTGACAGTTTCACCTGAAGTGTACAATCAGGTGCTGAAAACGCGTTTACAATAATACAAAGTTCATTTTGGCTCTCACACCTTAACTAAATGTTGTAGACTCAAACTTTTTGCTGTCATTAGTGTATTTTAGCAACTTGAATATGATTCCAGCATTAATTTCATTGTGCTTTTGCTCATTTTGAATATTTTGACAGTTTCACCTGAAGTGTACAATCAGGTGCTGAAAACGCGTTTACAGCAATACAAAGTTCATTTTGGCTCTCACACCTTAACTAAATGTTGTAGACTCAAACTTTTTGCTGTCATTAGTGTATTTTAGCAACTTGAAGATGTTTCCAGCATTAATTTCATTTTGCTTTTGCTCATTTTGAAGAATTTGACAGTTTCACCTGAAGTGTACATTCGGGCTGAAAATGCATTTAAAGCAATACAAAGTTCATTTTGGCTCTCACACCTTAACTAAATGTTGTAGACTCAAACTTTTTGCTGTCATTAGTGTATTTTAGCAACTTGAAGATGATTCCAGCATTAATTTCATTGTGCTTTTGCTCATTTTGAAGATTTTGACAGTTTCACCTGAAGTGTACAATCAGGTGCTGAAAACGCGTTTACAGCAATACAAAGTTCATTTTGGCTCTCACACCTTAACTAAATGTTGTAGACTCAAACTTTTTGCTGTCATTAGTGTATTTTAGCAACTTGAAGATGATTCCAGCATTAATTTCATTGTGCTTTTGCTCATTTTGAAGATTTTGACAGTTTCACCTGAAGTGTACTATCGGGCTGAAAAGGCATTTAAAGCAATACAAAGTTCATTTTGGCTCTCACACCTTAACTAAATGTTGTACACTCAAACTTTTTACTGTCATTAGTGTAATTTAGCAACTTGAAGATGATTCCACCATTAATTTCATTGTGCTTTTGCTCATTTTGAATATTTTGACAGTTTCACCTGAAGTGTACAATCTTGGGCTGAAAACGCGTTTAAAGCAATACAAAGTTCATTTTGGCTCTCACACCTTAACTAAATGTTGTAGACTCAAACTTCTTGCTGTCATTAGTGTATTTTAGCAACTTGAAGGTGATTCCAGCATTAATTTCATTGTGCTTTTGCTCATTTTGAAGATTTTGACAGTTTCACCTGAAGTGTACAATCTTGGGCTGAAAACGCGTTTAAAGCAATACAAAGTTCATTTAGGCTCTCACACCTTAACTAAATGTTGTAGACTCAAACTTTTTGCTGTCATTAGTGTATTTTAGCAACTTGAAGATGATTCCAGCATTCATTTCATTGTGCTTTTGCTCATTTTGAAGATTTTGACAGTTTCACCTGAAGTGTACAATCAGGTGCTGAAAACGCGTTTACAGCAATACAAAGTTCATTTTGGCTCTCACACCTTAACTAAATGTTGTAGACTCAAACTTGTTGCTGACATTAGTGTATTTTAGCAACTTGAAGATGTTTCCAGCATTAATTTCATTGTGCTTTTGCTCATTTTGAAGAATTTGACAGTTTCGCCTGAAGTGTACATTCGGGCTGAAAATGCATTTAAAGCAATACAAAGTTCATTTTGGCTCTCACACCTTAACTAAATGTTGTAGACTTAAACTTTTTACTGTCATTAGTGTATTTTAGCAACTTGAAGATGATTCCAGCATTAATTTCATTGTGCTTTTGCTCATTTTGAAGAATTTGACAGTTTCACCTGAAGTGTACAATCAAGGGCTGAAAACGCGTTTAAAGCAATAAAAAGTTAATTTTGGCTCTCACACCTTAACTAAATGTTGTAGACTCAAACTTTTTGCTGTCATTAGTGTATTTTAGCAACTTGAAGATGATTCCAGCATTAATTTCATTGTGCTTTTGCTCATTTTGAAGATTTTGACAGTTTCACCTGAAGTGTACTATCGGGCTGAAAATGCTATTAAAGCAATACAAAGTTCATTTTGGCTCTCACACCTTAACTAAATGTTGTAGACTCAAACTTTTTGCTGTCATTAGTGTATTTTAGCAACTTGAAGATGATTCCAGCATTAATTTCATTGTGCTTTTGCTCATTTTGAAGATTTTGACAGTTTCACCTGAAGTGTACAATCTTGGGCTGAAAACGCGTTTAAAGCAATACAAAGTTCATTTAGGCTCTCACACCTTAACTAAATGTTGTAGACTCAAACTTTTTGCTGTCATTAGTGTATTTTAGCAACTTGAAGATGATTCCAGCATTCATTTCATTGTGCTTTTGCTCATTTTGAAGATTTTGACAGTTTCACCTGAAGTGTACAATCAGGTGCTGAAAACGCGTTTACAGCAATACAAAGTTCATTTTGGCTCTCACACCTTAACTAAATGTTGTAGACTCAAACTTGTTGCTGACATTAGTGTATTTTAGCAACTTGAAGATGTTTCCAGCATTAATTTCATTGTGCTTTTGCTCATTTTGAAGAATTTGACAGTTTCGCCTGAAGTGTACATTCGGGCTGAAAATGCATTTAAAGCAATACAAAGTTCATTTTGGCTCTCACACCTTAACTAAATGTTGTAGACTTAAACTTTTTACTGTCATTAGTGTATTTTAGCAACTTGAAGATGATTCCAGCATTAATTTCATTGTGCTTTTGCTCATTTTGAAGAATTTGACAGTTTCACCTGAAGTGTACAATCAAGGGCTGAAAACGCGTTTAAAGCAATAAAAAGTTAATTTTGGCTCTCACACCTTAACTAAATGTTGTAGACTCAAACTTTTTGCTGTCATTAGTGTATTTTAGCAACTTGAAGATGATTCCAGCATTAATTTCATTGTGCTTTTGCTCATTTTGAAGATTTTGACAGTTTCACCTGAAGTGTACTATCGGGCTGAAAATGCTATTAAAGCAATACAAAGTTCATTTTGGCTCTCACACCTTAACTAAATGTTGTAGACTCAAACTTTTTGCTGTCATTAGTGTATTTTAGCAACTTGAAGATGATTCCAGCATTAATTTCATTGTGCTTTTGCTCATTTTGAAGATTTTGACAGTTTCACCTGAAGTGTACTATCGGGCTTAAAATGCATTTAAAGCAATACAAAGTTCATTTTGGCTCTCACACCTTAACTAAATGTTGTAGACTCAAACTTTTTGCTGTCATTAGTGTATTTTAGAAACTTGAAGATGATTCCAGCATTAATTTCATCGTGCTTTTGCTCATTTTGAAGATTTTGACAGTTTCACCTGAAGTGTACATTCAGGTGCTGAAAACGCGTTTACAGCAATAAAAAGTTCATTTTGGCTCTCACACCATAACTAAATGTTGTAGACTCAAACTTCTTGCTGTCATTAGTGTATTTTAGCAACTTGAAGGTGATTCCAGCATTAATTTCATTGTGCTTTTGCTCATTTTGAAGATTTTGACAGTTTCACCTGAAGTGTACAATCGGGCTGAAAATGCATTTAAAGCAATACAAAGTTCATTTAGGCTCTCACACCTTAACTAAATGTTGTAGACTCAAACTTGTTGCTGTCATTAGTGTATTTTAGCAGCTTGAAGATGATTCCAGCATTAATTTAATTGTGCTTTTGCTCATTTTGAAGATTTTGACAGTTTCACCTGAAGTGTACAATCGGGCTGAAAATGTATTTAAAGCAATACAAAGTTAATTTTGGCTCTCACACCTTAACTAAATGTTGTAGACTCAAACTTTTTGCTGTCATTAGTGTATTTTAGCAACTTGAAGATGATTCCAGCATTAATTTCATTGTGCTTTTGCTCATTTTGAAGATTTTGACAGTTTCACCTGAAGTGTACAATCAGGTGCTGAAAACGCGTTTACAGCAATACAAAGTTAATTTTGGCTCTCACACCTTAACTAAATGTTGTAGACTCAAACTTTTTGCTGTCATTAGTGTATTTTAGCAACTTGAAGATGATTCCAGCATTAATTTCATTGTGCTTTTGCTCATTTTGAAGATTTTGACAGTTTCACCTGAAGTGTACTATCGGGCTGAAAAAGCCATTTAAAGCAATACAAAGTTCATTTTGGCTCTCACACCTTAACTAAATGTTGTAGACTCAAACTTTTTGCTGTCATTAGTGTATTTTAGCAACTTGAAGATGATTCCAGCATTAATTTCATTGTGCTTTTGCTCATTTTGAAGATTTTGACAGTTTCACCTGAAGTGTACTATCGGGCTGAAAATGCATTTAAAGCAATACAAAGTTCATTTTGGCTCTCACACCTTAACTAAATGTTGTAGACTCAAACTTTTTGCTGTCATTAGTGTATTTTAGCAACTTGAAGATGATTCCAGCATTAATTTCATCGTGCTTTTGCTCATTTTGAAGATTTTGACAGTTTCACCTGAAGTGTACATTCAGGTGCTGAAAACGCGTTTACAGCAATAAAAAGTTCATTTTGGCTCTCACACCATAACTAAATGTTGTAGACTCAAACTTCTTGCTGTCATTAGTGTATTTTAGCAACTTGAAGGTGATTCCAGCATTAATTTCATTGTGCTTTTGCTCATTTTGAAGATTTTGACAGTTTCACCTGAAGTGTACAATCTTGGGCTGAAAACGCGTTTAAAGCAATACAAAGTTCATTTAGGCTCTCACACCTTAACTAAATGTTGTAGACTCAAACTTTTTGCTGTCATTAGTGTATTTTAGCAACTTGAAGATGATTCCAGCATTAATTTCATTGTGCTTTTGCTCATTTTTAAGATTTTGACAGTTTCACCTGAAGTGTACAATCGGGCTGAAAATGCATTTAAAGCAATACAAAGTTCATTTAGGCTCTCACACCTTAACTAAATGTTGTAGACTCAAACTTGTTGCTGTCATTAGTGTATTTTAGCAGCTTGAAGATGATTCCAGCATTAATTTAATTGTGCTTTTGCTCATTTTGAAGATTTTGACAGTTTCACCTGAAGTGTCCAATCGGGCTGAAAATGCATTTAAAGCAATACAAAGTTCATTTTGGCTCTCACACCTTAACTAAATGTTGTAGACTCAAACTTGTTGCTGTCATTAGTGTATTTTAGCAACTTGAAGATGTTTCCAGCATTAATTTCATTGTGCTTTTGCTCATTTTGAAGAATTTGACAGTTTCACCTGAAGTGTACATTCGGGCTGAAAATGCATTTAAAGCAATACAAAGTTCATTTTGGCTCTCACACCTTAACTAAATGTTGTAGACTCAAACTTATTGCTGTCATTAGTGTATTTTAGCAACTTGAAGGTGATTCCAGCATTAATTTCACTGTGCTTTTGCTCATTTTGAAGATTTTGACAGTTTCACCTGAAGTGTACATTCAGGTGCTGAAAACGCGTTTACAGCAATAAAAAGTTCATTTTGGCTCTCACACCATAACTAAATGTTGTAAACTCAAACTTCTTGCTGTCATTAGTGTATTTTAGCAACTTGAAGGTGATTCCAGCATTAATTTCATTGTGCTTTTGCTCATTTTGAAGATTTTGACAGTTTCACCTGAAGTGTACAATCTTGGGCTGAAAACGCGTTTAAAGCAATACAAAGTTCATTTAGGCTCTCACACCTTAACTAAATGTTGTAGACTCAAACTTTTTGCTGTCATTAGTGTATTTTAGCAACTTGAAGATGATTCCAGCATTCATTTCATTGTGCTTTTGCTCATTTTGAAGATTTTGACAGTTTCACCTGAAGTGTACAATCAGGTGCTGAAAACGCGATTACAGCAATACAAAGTTCATTTTGGCTCTCACACCTTAACTAAATGTTGTAGACTCAAACTTGTTGCTGTCATTAGTGTATTTTAGCAACTTGAAGATGTTTCCAGCATTAATTTCATTGTGCTTTTGCTCATTTTGAAGAATTTGACAGTTTCACCTGAAGTGTACATTCGGGCTGAAAATGCATTTAAAGCAATACAAAGTTCATTTTGGCTCTCACACCTTAACTAAATGTTGTAGACTTAAACTTTTTACTGTCATTAGTGTATTTTAGCAACTTAAAGATGATTCCAGCATTAATTTCATTGTGCTTTTGCTCATTTTGAATATTTTGACAGTTTCACCTGAAGTGTACAATCAGGTGCTGAAAACGCGTTTACAGCAATACAAAGTTCATTTTGGCTCTCACACCTTAACTAAATGTTGTAGACTCAAACTTTTTGCTGTCATTAGTGTATTTTAGCAATTTGAAGATGATTCCAGCATTAATTTCATTGTGCTTTTGCTCATTTTGAAGATTTTGACAGTTTCACCTGAAGTGTACTATCGGGCTAAAAATGCATTTAAAGCAATACAAAGTTCATTTTGGCTCTCACACCTTAACTAAATGTTGTAGACTCAAACGTTTTGCTGTCATTAGTGTATTTTAGCAACTTGAAAATGATTCCAGCATTAATTTCATTGTGCTTTTGCTCATTTTGAAGATTTTGACAGTTTCACCTGAATTGTACAATCAAGGGCTGAAAACGCGTTTAAAGCAATGAAAAGTTCATTTAGGCTTTCACACCTTAACTAAATGTTGTAGACTCAAACTTTTTGCTGTCATTAGTGTATTTTAGCAACTTGAAGATGATTCCAGCATAAATTTCATCGTGCTTTTGCTCATTTTGAAGATTTTGACAGTTTCACCTGAAGTGTACATTCAGGTGCTGAAAACGCGTTTACAGCAATAAAAAGTTCATTTTGGCTCTCACACCATAACTAAATGTTGTAGACTCAAACTTCTTGCTGTCATTAGTGTATTTTAGCAACTTGAAGGTGATTCCAGCATTAATTTCATTGTGCTTTTGCTCATTTTGAAGATTTTGACAGTTTCACCTGAAGTGTACAATCTTGGGCTGAAAACGCGTTTAAAGCAATACAAAGTTCATTTTGGCTCTCACACCTTAACTAAATGTTGTAGACTCAAACTTGTTGCTGTCATTAGTGTATTTTAGCAACTTGAAGATGTTTCCAGCATTAATTTCATTGTGCTTTTGCTCATTTTGAAGAATTTGACAGTTTCACCTGAAGTGTACATTCGGGCTGAAAATGCATTTAAAGCAATACAAAGTTCATTTTGGCTCTCACACCTTAACTAAATGTTGTAGACTTAAACTTTTTACTGTCATTAGTGTATTTTAGCAACTTAAAGATGATTCCAGCATTAATTTCATTGTGCTTTTGCTCATTTTGAATATTTTGACAGTTTCACCTGAAGTGTACAATCAGGTGCTGAAAACGCGTTTACAGCAATACAAAGTTCATTTTGGCTCTCACACCTTAACTAAATGTTGTAGACTCAAACTTTTTGCTGTCATTAGTGTATTTTAGCAATTTGAAGATGATTCCAGCATTAATTTCATTGTGCTTTTGCTCATTTTGAAGATTTTGACAGTTTCACCTGAAGTGTACTATCGGGCTGAAAATGCATTTAAAGCAATACAAAGTTCATTTTGGCTCTCACACCTTAACTAAATGTTGTAGACTCAAACTTTTTGCTGTCATTAGTGTATTTTAGCAACTTGAAGATGATTCCAGCATTAATTTCATTGTGATTTTGCTCATTTTGAAGATTTTGACAGTTTCACCTGAATTGTACAATCAAGTGCTGAAAACGCGTTTAAAGCAATGAAAAGTTAATTTAGGCTTTCACACCTTAACTAAATGTTGTAGACTCAAACTTTTTGCTGTCATTAGTGTATTTTAGCAACTTGAAGATGATTCCAGCATTAATTTCATCGTGCTTTTGCTCATTTTGAAGATTTTGACAGTTTCACCTGAAGTGTACATTCAGGTGCTGAAAACGCGTTTACAGCAATAAAAAGTTCATTTTGGCTCTCACACCATAACTAAATGTTGTAGACTCAAACTTCTTGCTGTCATTAGTGTATTTTAGCAACTTGAAGGTGATTCCAGCATTAATTTCATTGTGCTTTTGCTCATTTTGAAGATTTTGACAGTTTCACCTGAAGTGTACAATCTTGGGCTGAAAACGCGTTTAAAGCAATAAAAAGTTAATTTTGGCTCTCACACCTTAACTAAATGTTGTAGACTCAAACTTTTTGCTGTCATTAGTGTATTTTAGCAACTTGAAGATGATTCCAGCATTAATTTCATTGTGCTTTTGCTCATTTTGAATATTTTGACAGTTTCACCTGAAGTGTACAATCAGGTGCTGAAAACGCGTTTACAGCAATACAAAGTTCATTTTGGCTCTCACACCTTAACTAAATGTTGTAGACTCAAACTTTTTGCTGTCATTAGTGTATTTTAGCAACTTGAATATGATTCCAGCATTAATTTCATTGTGCTTTTGCTCATTTTGAATATTTTGACAGTTTCACCTGAAGTGTACAATCAGGTGCTGAAAACGCGTTTACAGCAATACAAAGTTCATTTTGGCTCTCACACCTTAACTAAATGTTGTAGACTCAAACTTTTTGCTGTCATTAGTGTATTTTAGCAACTTGAAGATGTTTCCAGCATTAATTTCATTTTGCTTTTGCTCATTTTGAAGAATTTGACAGTTTCACCTGAAGTGTACATTCGGGCTGAAAATGCATTTAAAGCAATACAAAGTTAATTTTGGCTCTCACACCTTAACTAAATGTTGTAGACTCAAACTTTTTGCTGTCATTAGTGTATTTTAGCAACTTGAAGATGATTCCAGCATTAATTTCATTGTGCTTTTGCTCATTTTGAAGATTTTGACAGTTTCACCTGAAGTGTCCAATCGGGCTGAAAATGCATTTAAAGCAATACAAAGTTAATTTTGGCTCTCACACCTTAACTAAATGTTGTAGACTCAAACTTTTTGCTGTCATTAGTGTATTTTAGCAACTTGAAGATGATTCCAGCATTAATTTCATTGTGCTTTTGCTCATTTTGAAGATTTTGACAGTTTCACCTGAAGTGTACTATCGGGCTGAAAAGGCATTTAAAGCAATACAAAGTTCATTTTGGCTCTCACACCTTAACTAAATGTTGTAGACTCAAACTTTTTGCTGTCATTAGTGTATTTTAGCAACTTGAAGATGATTCCAGCATTAATTTAATTGTGCTTTTGCTCATTTTGAAGATTTTGACAGTTTCACCTGAAGTGTACTATCGGGCTGAAAATGCATTTAAAGCAATACAAAGTTCATTTTGGCTCTCAAACCTTAACTAAATGTTGTAGACTCAAACTTGTTACTGTCATTAGTGTATTTTAGCAGCTTGAAGATGATTCCAGCATTAATTTAATTGTGCTTTTGCTCATTTTGAATATTTTGACAGTTTCACCTGAAGTGTACAATCAGGTGCTGAAAACGCGTTTACAGCAATACAAAGTTCATTTTGGCTCTCACACCTTAACTAAATGTTGTAGACTCAAACTTGTTGCTGTCATTAGTGTATTTTAGCAACTTGAAGATGATTCCAGCATTAATTTCATTGTGCTTTTGCTCATTTTGAAGATTTTGACAGTTTCACCTGAAGTGTACAATCAAGGGCTGAAAACGCGTTTAAAGCAATACAAAGTTCATTTTGGCTCTCACACCTTAACTAAATGTTGTAGACTCAAACTTGTTGCTGTCATTAGTGTATTTTAGCAACTTGAAGATGATTCCAGCATTAATTTCATTGTGCTTTTGCTCATTTTGAAGATTTTGACAGTTTCACCTGAAGTGTACATTCGGGCTGAAAATGCATTTAAAGCAATACAAAGTTCATTTTGGCTCTCACACCTTAACTAAATGTTGTAGACTCAAACTTCTTGCTGTCATTAGTGTATTTTAGCAACTTGAAGGTGATTCCAGCATTAATTTCATTGTGCTTTTGCTCATTTTGAAGATTTTGACAGTTTCACCTGAAGTGTACATTCAGGTGCTGAAAACGCGTTTACAGCAATACAAAGTTCATTTTGGCTCTCACACCTTAACTAAATGTTGTAGACTCAAACTTGTTGCTGTCATTAGTGTATTTTAGCAACTTGAAGATGTTTCCAGCATTAATTTCATTGTGCTTTTGCTCATTTTGAAGAATTTGACAGTTTCACCTGAAGTGTACATTCGGGCTGAAAATGCATTTAAAGCAATACAAAGTTCATTTAGGCTCTCACACCTTAACTAAATGTTGTAGACTCAAACTTGTTACTGTCATTAGTGTATTTTAGCAGCTTGAAGATGATTCCAGCATTAATTTAATTGTGCTTTTGCTCATTTTGAAGATTTTGACAGTTTCACCTGAAGTGTCCAATCGGGCTGAAAATGCATTTAAAGCAATACAAAGTTAATTTTGGCTCTCAAACCTTAACTAAATGTTGTAGACTCAAACTTTTTGCTGTCATTAGTGTATTTTAGCAACTTGAAGATGATTCCAGCATTAATTTCATTGTGCTTTTGCTCATTTTGAAGATTTTGACAGTTTCACCTGAAGTGTACAATCAGGGGCTGAAAATGCGTTTAAAGCAATACAAAGTTCATTTAGGCTCTCACACCTTAACTAAATGTTGTAGACTCAAACTTTTTGCTGTCATTAGTGTATTTTAGCAACTTGAAGATGATTCCAGCATTAATTTCATCGTGCTTTTGCTCATTTTGAAGATTTTGACAGTTTCACCTGAAGTGTATATTCAGGTGCTGAAAACGCGTTTACAGCAATAAAAAGTTCATTTTGGCTCTCACACCATAACTAAATGTTGTAGACTCAAACTTCTTGCTGTCATTAGTGTATTTTAGCAACTTGAAGGTGATTCCAGCATTAATTTCATTGTGCTTTTGCTCATTTTGAAGATTTTGACAGTTTCACCTGAAGTGTACAATCTTGGGCTGAAAACGCGTTTAAAGCAATACAAAGTTCATTTAGGCTCTCACACCTTAACTAAATGTTGTAGACTCAAACTTTTTGCTGTCATTAGTGTATTTTAGCAACTTGAAGATGATTCCAGCATTAATTTCATTGTGCTTTTGCTCATTTTGAAGATTTTGACAGTTTCACCTGAAGTGTACAATCAGGTGCTGAAAACGCGTTTACAGCAATACAAAGTTCATTTAGGCTCTCACACCTTAACTAAATGTTGTAGACTCAAACTTTTTGCTGTCATTAGTGTATTTTAGCAACTTGAAGATGATTCCAGCACTAATTTCATCGTGCTTTTGCTCATTTTGAAGATTTTGACAGTTTCACCTGAAGTGTATAATCAGGGGCTGAAAACACGTTTAAAGCAATACAAAGTTAATTTAGGCTCTCACACCTTAACTTAATGTTGTAGACTCAAACTTTTTGCTGTCATTACTGTATTTTTGCAACTTGAAGATGATGCCAGCATTAATTTCATTGTACTTTTGCTCATTTTGAAGATTTTGACAGTTTCACCTGAATTGTACAATCAAGGGCTGAAAACGCGTTTAAAGCAATGAAAAGTTCATTTTGGCTCTCACACCTTAACTAAATGTTGTAGACTCAATTTTTTTGCTGTCATTAGTGTATTTTAGCAACTTGAAGATTATTCCAGCATTAATTTCATCGTGCTTTTGCTCATTTTGAAGATTTTGACAGTTTCACCTGAAGTGTATATTCAGGTGCTGAAAACGCGTTTACAGCAATAAAAAGTTCCTTTTGGCTCTCACACCATAACTAAATGTTGTAGACTCAAACTTCTTGCTGTCATTAGTGTATTTTAGCAACTTGAAGGTGATTCCAGCATTAATTTCATTGTGCTTTTGCTCATTTTGAAGATTTTGACAGTTTCACCTGAAGTGTACAATCTTGGGCTGAAAACGCGTTTATAGCAATACAAAGTTCATTTAGGCTCTCACACCTTAACTAAATGTTGTAGACTCAAACTTTTTGCTGTCATTAGTGTATTTTAGCAACTTGAAGATGATTCCAGCATTAATTTCATTGTGCTTTTGCTCATTTTTAAGATTTTGACAGTTTCACCTGAAGTGTACAATCGGGCTGAAAATGCATTTAAAGCAATACAAAGTTCATTTAGGCTCTCACACCTTAACTAAATGTTGTAGACTCAAACTTGTTGCTGTCATTAGTGTATTTTAGCAGCTTGAAGATGATTCCAGCATTAATTTAATTGAGCTTTTTCTCATTTTGAAGATTTTGACAGTTTCACCTGAAGTGTCCAATCGGGCTGAAAATGCATTTAAAGCAATACAAAGTTAATTTTGGCTCTCACACCTTAACTAAATGTTGTAGACTCAAACTTTTTGCTGTCATTAGTGTATTTTAGCAACTTGAAGATGATTCCAGCATTAATTTCATTGTGCTTTTGCTCATTTTGAAGATTTTGACAGTTTCACCTGAAGTGTACAATCAGGTGCTGAAAACGCGTTTACAGCAATACAAAGTTCATTTAGGCTCTCACACCTTAACTAAATGTTGTAGACTCAAACTTGTTGCTGTCATTAGTGTATTTTAGCAACTTGAAGATGATTCCAGCATTAATTTAATTGTGCTTATGCTCATTTTGAAGATTTTGACAGTTTCACCTGAAGTGTACTATCGGGCTGAAAATGCATTTAAAGCAATACAAAGTTCACTTTGGCTCTCACACCTTAACTAAATGTTGTAGACTCAAACTTTTTGCTGTCATTAGTGTATTTTAGCAACTTGAAGATGATTCCAGCATTAATTTCATTGTGCTTTTGCTCATTTTGAATATTTTGACAGTTTCACCTGAAGTGTACAATCAGGTGCTGAAAACGCGTTTACAGCAATGAAAAGTTCATTTTGGCTCTCACACCTTAACTAAATGTTGTAGACTCAAACTTGTTGCTGTCATTAGTGTATTTTAGTAACTTGAAGATGTTTCCAGCATCAATTTCATTGTGCTTTTGCTCATTTTGAAGAATTTGACAGTTTCACCTGAAGTGTACATTCGGGCTGAAAATGCATTTAAAGCAATACAAAGTTCATTTTGGCTCTCACACCTTAACTAAATGTTGTAGACTTAAACTTTTTACTGTCATTAGTGTATTTTAGCAACTTAAAGATGATTCCAGCATTAATTTCATTGTGCTTTTGCTCATTTTGAATATTTTGACAGTTTCACCTGAAGTGTACAATCTTGGGCTGAAAACGCGTTTAAAGCAATACAAAGTTCATTTAGGCTCTCACACCTTAACTAAATGTTGTAGACTCAAACTTGTTGCTGTCATTAGTGTATTTTAGTAACTTGAAGATGTTTCCAGCATTAATTTCATTGTGCTTTTGCTTATTTTGAAGAATTTGACAGTTTCACCTGAAGTGTACATTCGGGCTGAAAATGCATTTAAAGCAATACAAAGTTCATTTTGGCTCTCACACCTTAACTAAATGTTGTAGACTTAAACTTTTTACTGTCATTAGTGTATTTTAGCAACTTAAAGATGATTCCAGCATTAATTTCATTGTGCTTTTGCTCATTTTGAATATTTTGACAGTTTCACCTGAAGTGTACAATCAGGTGCTGAAAACGCGTTTACAGCAATACAAAGTTCATTTTGGCTCTCACACCTTAACTAAATGTTGTAGACTTAAACTTTTTACTGTCATTAGTGTATTTTAGCAACTTGAAGATGATTCCAGCATTAATTTCATTGTGCTTTTGCTCATTTTGAAGAATTTGACAGTTTCACCTGAAGTGTACAATCAAGGGCTGAAAACGCGTTTAAAGCAATAAAAAGTTAATTTTGGCTCTCACACCTTAACTAAATGTTGTAGACTCAAACTTTTTGCTGTCATTGGTGTATTTTAGCAACTTGAAGATGATTCCAGCATTAATTTCATTGTGCTTTTGCTCATTTTGAATATTTTGACAGTTTCACCTGAAGTGTACAATCAGGTGCTGAAAACGCGTTTACAATAATACAAAGTTCATTTTGGCTCTCACACCTTAACTAAATGTTGTAGACTCAAACTTTTTGCTGTCATTAGTGTATTTTAGCAACTTGAAGATGATTCCAGCATTAATTTCATTGTGCTTTTGCTCATTTTGAATATTTTGACAGTTTCACCTGAAGTGTACAATCAGGTGCTGAAAACGCGTTTACAGCAATACAAAGTTCATTTTGGCTCTCACACCTTAACTAAATGTTGTAGACTCAAACTTTTTGCTGTCATTAGTGTATTTTAGCAACTTGAAGATGTTTCCAGCATTAATTTCATTTTGCTTTTGCTCATTTTGAAGAATTTGACAGTTTCACCTGAAGTGTACATTCGGGCTGAAAATGCATTTAAAGCAATACAAAGTTCATTTTGGCTCTCACACCTTAACTAAATGTTGTAGACTCAAACTTTTTGCTGTCATTAGTGTATTTTAGCAACTTGAAGATGATTCCAGCATTAATTTCATTGTGTTTTTGCTCATTTTGAAGATTTTGACAGTTTCACCTGAAGTGTACAATCAGGTGCTGAAAACGCGTTTACAGCAATACAAAGTTCATTTTGGCTCTCACACCTTAACTAAATGTTGTAGACTCAAACTTTTTGCTGTCATTAGTGTATTTTAGCAACTTGAAGATGATTCCAGCATTAATTTCATTGTGCTTTTGCTCATTTTGAAGATTTTGACAGTTTCACCTGAAGTGTACTATCGGGCTGAAAAGGCATTTAAAGCAATACAAAGTTCATTTTGGCTCTCACACCTTAACTAAATGTTGTACACTCAAACTTTTTACTGTCATTAGTGTATTTTAGCAACTTGAAGATGATTCCACCATTAATTTCATTGTGCTTTTGCTCATTTTGAATATTTTGACAGTTTCACCTGAAGTGTACAATCAGGTGCTGAAAACGCGTTTACAGCAATACAAAGTTCATTTTGGCTCTCACACCTTAACTAAATGTTGTAGACTCAAACTTGTTGCTGTCATTAGTGTATTTTAGCAACTTGAAGATGATTCCAGCATTAATTTCATTGTGCTTTTGCTCATTTTGAAGATTTTGACAGTTTCACCTGAATTGTACAATCAAGGGCTGAAAACGCGTTTAAAGCAATGAAAAGTTAATTTAGGCTTTCACACCTTAACTAAATGTTGTAGACTCAAACTTTTTGCTGTCATTAGTGTAATTTAGCAACTTGAAGATGATTCCAGCATTCATTTCATTGTGCTTTTGCTCATTTTGAAGATTTTGACAGTTTCACCTGAAGTGTACAATCAGGTGCTGAAAACGCGTTTACAGCAATACAAAGTTCATTTTGGCTCTCACACCTTAACTAAATGTTGTAGACTCAAACTTTTTGCTGTCATTAGTGTATTTTAGCAACTTGAAGATGATTCCAGCATTAATTTAATTGTGCTTTTGCTCATTTTGAAGATTTTGACAGTTTCACCTGAAGTGTACTATCGTGCTGAAAATGCATTAAAAGCAATACAAAGTTCATTTTGGCTCTCACACCTTAACTAAATGTTGTAGACTCAAACTTTTTGCTGTCATCAGTGTATTTTAGCAACTTGAAGATGATTCCAGCATTAATTTCATTGTGCTTTTGCTCATTTTGAAGATTTTGACAGTTTCACCTGAAGTGTACTATCGGGCTGAAAATGCATTTAAAGCAATACAAAGTTTATTTTGGCTCTCACACCCTAACTAAATGTTGTAGACTCAAACTATTTGCTGTCATTAGTGTATTTTAGCAACTTGAAGGTGATTCCAGCATTAATTTCATTGTGCTTTTGCTCATTTTGAAGATTTTGACAGTTTCACCTGAAGTGTACAATCTTGGGCTGAAAACGCGTTTAAAGCAATACAAAGTTCCTTTAGGCTCTCACACCTTAACTAAATGTTGTAGACTCAAACTTCTTGCTGTCATTAGTGTATTTTAGCAACTTGAAGGTGATTCCAGCATTAATTTCATTGTGCTTTTGCTCATTTTGAAGATTTTGACAGTTTCACCTGAAGTGTACAATCTTGGGCTGAAAACGCGTTTAAAGCAATACAAAGTTCATTTAGGCTCTCACACCTTAACTAAATGTTGTAGACTCAAACTTTTTGCTGTCATTAGTGTATTTTAGCAACTTGAAGATGATTCCAGCATTCATTTCATTGTGCTTTTGCTCATTTTGAAGATTTTGACAGTTTCACCTGAAGTGTACAATCAGGTGCTGAAAACGCGTTTACAGCAATACAAAGTTCATTTTGGCTCTCACACCTTAACTAAATGTTGTAGACTCAAACTTGTTGCTGACATTAGTGTATTTTAGCAACTTGAAGATGTTTCCAGCATTAATTTCATTGTGTTTTTGCTCATTTTGAAGAATTTGACAGTTTCGCCTGAAGTGTACATTCGGGCTGAAAATGCATTTAAAGCAATACAAAGTTCATTTTGGCTCTCACACCTTAACTAAATGTTGTAGACTTAAACTTTTTACTGTCATTAGTGTATTTTAGCAACTTGAAGATGATTCCAGCATTAATTTCATTGTGCTTTTGCTCATTTTGAAGAATTTGACAGTTTCACCTGAAGTGTACAATCAAGGGCTGAAAACGCGTTTAAAGCAATAAAAAGTTAATTTTGGCTCTCACACCTTAACTAAATGTTGTAGACTCAAACTTTTTGCTGTCATTAGTGTATTTTAGCAACTTGAAGATGATTCCAGCATTAATTTCATTGTGCTTTTGCTCATTTTGAATATTTTGACAGTTTCACCTGAAGTGTACAATCAGGTGCTGAAAACGCGTTTACAGCAATACAAAGTTCATTTTGGCTCTCACACCTTAACTAACTGTTGTAGACTCAAACTTGTTGCTGTCATTAGTGTATTTTAGCAACTTGAAGATGTTTCCAGCATTAATTTCATTGTGCTTTTGCTCATTTTGAAGAATTTGACAGTTTCACCTGTAGTGTACATTCGGGCTGAAAATGCATTTAAAGCAATACAAAGTTAATTTTGGCTCTCACACCTTAACTAAATGTTGTAGACTCAAACTTTTTGCTGTCATTAGTGTATTTTAGCAACTTGTAGATGATTCCAGCATTAATTTCATTGTGCTTTTGCTCATTTTGAAGATTTTGACAGTTTCACCTGAAGTGTACAATCAGGTGCTGAAAACGCGTTTACAGGAATACAAAGTTCATTTAGGCTCTCACACCTTAACTAAATGTTGTAGACTCAAACTTTTTGCTGTCATTAGTGTATTTTAGCAACTTGAAGATGATTCCAGCATTAATTTCATTGTGCTTTTGCTCATTTTGAAGATTTTGACAGTTTCACCTGAAGTGTACTATCGGGCTGAAAATGCATTTAAAGCAATACAAAGTTCATTTTGGCTCTCACACCTTAACTAAATGTTGTAGACTCAAACTTTTTGCTGTCATTAGTGTATTTTAGCAACTTGAAGATGATTCCAGCATTAATTTCATTGTGCTTTTGCTCATTTTGAAGATTTTGACAGTTTCACCTGAAGTGTACTATCGGGCTGAAAATGCATTTAAAGCAATACAAAGTTCATTTTGGCTCTCACACCTTAACTAAATGTTGTAGACTCAAACTTTTTGCTGTCATTAGTGTATTTTAGAAACTTGAAGATGATTCCAGCATTAATTTCATCGTGCTTTTGCTCATTTTGAAGATTTTGACAGTTTCACCTGAAGTGTACATTCAGGTGCTGAAAACGCGTTTACAGCAATAAAAAGTTCATTTTGGCTCTCACATCATAACTAAATGTTGTAGACTCAAACTTCTTGCTGTCATTAGTGTATTTTAGCAACTTGAAGGTGATTCCAGCATTAATTTCATTGTGCTTTTGCTCATTTTGAAGATTTTGACAGTTTCACCTGAAGTGTACAATCGGGCTGAAAATGCATTTAAAGCAATACAAAGTTCATTTAGGCTCTCACACCTTAACTAAATGTTGTAGACTCAAACTTGTTGCTGTCATTAGTGTATTTTAGCAGCTTGAAGATGATTCCAGCATTAATTTAATTGTGCTTTTGCTCATTTTGAAGATTTTGACAGTTTCACCTGAAGTGTACAATCGGGCTGAAAATGTATTTAAAGCAATACAAAGTTAATTTTGGCTCTCACACCTTAACTAAATGTTGTAGACTCAAACTTTTTGCTGTCATTAGTGTATTTTAGCAACTTGAAGATGATTCCAGCATTAATTTCATTGTGCTTTTGCTCATTTTGAAGATTTTGACAGTTTCACCTGAAGTGTACAATCAGGTGCTGAAAACGCGTTTACAGCAATACAAAGTTAATTTTGGCTCTCACACCTTAACTAAATGTTGTAGACTCAAACTTTTTGCTGTCATTAGTGTATTTTAGCAACTTGAAGATGATTCCAGCATTAATTTCATTGTGCTTTTGCTCATTTTGAAGATTTTG
Organism: Leptonotus elevatus; assembly: GCF_054856555.1. NCBI lineage: Eukaryota > Metazoa > Chordata > Actinopteri > Syngnathiformes > Syngnathidae > Leptonotus > Leptonotus elevatus. Next base: position 632,018 of record NW_028233685.1, read on the forward strand.
ACAGTTTCACCTGAAGTGTACTATCGGGCTGAAAAAGCCATTTAAAGCAATACAAAGTTCATTTTGGCTCTCACACCTTAACTAAATGTTGTAGACTCAAACTTTTTGCTGTCATTAGTGTATTTTAGCAACTTGAAGATGATTCCAGCATTAATTTCATTGTGCTTTTTCTCATTTTGAAGATTTTGACAGTTTCACCTGAAGTGTACTATCGGGCTGAAAATGCATTTAAAGCAATACAAAGTTCATTTTGGCTCTCACACCTTAACTAAATGTTGTAGACTCAAACTTTTTGCTGTCATTAGTGTATTTTAGCAACTTGAAGATGATTCCAGCATTAATTTCATCGTGCTTTTGCTCATTTTGAAGATTTTGACAGTTTCACCTGAAGTGTACATTCAGGTGCTGAAAACGCGTTTACAGCAATAAAAAGTTCATTTTGGCTCTCACACCATAACTAAATGTTGTAGACTCAAACTTCTTGCTGTCATTAGTGTATTTTAGCAACTTGAAGGTGATTCCAGCATTAATTTCATTGTGCTTTTGCTCATTTTGAAGATTTTGACAGTTTCACCTGAAGTGTACAATCTTGGGCTGAAAACGCGTTTAAAGCAATACAAAGTTCATTTAGGCTCTCACACCTTAACTAAATGTTGTAGACTCAAACTTTTTGCTGTCATTAGTGTATTTTAGCAACTTGAAGATGATTCCAGCATTAATTTCATTGTGCTTTTGCTCATTTTTAAGATTTTGACAGTTTCACCTGAAGTGTACAATCGGGCTGAAAATGCATTTAAAGCAATACAAAGTTCATTTAGGCTCTCACACCTTAACTAAATGTTGTAGACTCAAACTTGTTGCTGTCATTAGTGTATTTTAGCAGCTTGAAGATGATTCCAGCATTAATTTAATTGTGCTTTTGCTCATTTTGAAGATTTTGACAGTTTCACCTGAAGTGTCCAATCGGGCTGAAAATGCATTTAAAGCAATACAAAGTTCATTTTGGCTCTCACACCTTAACTAAATGTTGTAGACTCAAACTTGTTGCTGTCATTAGTGTATTTTAGCAACTTGAAGATGTTTCCAGCATTAATTTCATTGTGCTTTTGCTCATTTTGAAGAATTTGACAGTTTCACCTGAAGTGTACATTCGGGCTGAAAATGCATTTAAAGCAATACAAAGTTCATTTTGGCTCTCACACCTTAACTAAATGTTGTAGACTCAAACTTATTGCTGTCATTAGTGTATTTTAGCAACTTGAAGGTGATTCCAGCATTAATTTCATTGTGCTTTTGCTCATTTTGAAGATTTTGACAGTTTCACCTGAAGTGTACATTCAGGTGCTGAAAACGCGTTTACAGCAATAAAAAGTTCATTTTGGCTCTCACACCATAACTAAATGTTGTAAACTCAAACTTCTTGCTGTCATTAGTGTATTTTAGCAACTTGAAGGTGATTCCAGCATTAATTTCATTGTGCTTTTGCTCATTTTGAAGATTTTGACAGTTTCACCTGAAGTGTACAATCTTGGGCTGAAAACGCGTTTAAAGCAATACAAAGTTCATTTAGGCTCTCACACCTTAACTAAATGTTGTAGACTCAAACTTTTTGCTGTCATTAGTGTATTTTAGCAACTTGAAGATGATTCCAGCATTCATTTCATTGTGCTTTTGCTCATTTTGAAGATTTTGACAGTTTCACCTGAAGTGTACAATCAGGTGCTGAAAACGCGATTACAGCAATACAAAGTTCATTTTGGCTCTCACACCTTAACTAAATGTTGTAGACTCAAACTTGTTGCTGTCATTAGTGTATTTTAGCAACTTGAAGATGTTTCCAGCATTAATTTCATTGTGCTTTTGCTCATTTTGAAGAATTTGACAGTTTCACCTGAAGTGTACATTCGGGCTGAAAATGCATTTAAAGCAATACAAAGTTCATTTTGGCTCTCACACCTTAACTAAATGTTGTAGACTTAAACTTTTTACTGTCATTAGTGTATTTTAGCAACTTAAAGATGATTCCAGCATTAATTTCATTGTGCTTTTGCTCATTTTGAATATTTTGACAGTTTCACCTGAAGTGTACAATCAGGTGCTGAAAACGCGTTTACAGCAATACAAAGTTCATTTTGGCTCTCACACCTTAACTAAATGTTGTAGACTCAAACTTTTTGCTGTCATTAGTGTATTTTAGCAATTTGAAGATGATTCCAGCATTAATTTCATTGTGCTTTTGCTCATTTTGAAGATTTTGACAGTTTCACCTGAAGTGTACTATCGGGCTAAAAATGCATTTAAAGCAATACAAAGTTCATTTTGGCTCTCACACCTTAACTAAATGTTGTAGACTCAAACGTTTTGCTGTCATTAGTGTATTTTAGCAACTTGAAGATGATTCCAGCATTAATTTCATTGTGCTTTTGCTCATTTTGAAGATTTTGACAGTTTCACCTGAATTGTACAATCAAGGGCTGAAAACGCGTTTAAAGCAATGAAAAGTTCATTTAGGCTTTCACACCTTAACTAAATGTTGTAGACTCAAACTTTTTGCTGTCATTAGTGTATTTTAGCAACTTGAAGATGATTCCAGCATAAATTTCATCGTGCTTTTGCTCATTTTGAAGATTTTGACAGTTTCACCTGAAGTGTACATTCAGGTGCTGAAAACGCGTTTACAGCAATAAAAAGTTCATTTTGGCTCTCACACCATAACTAAATGTTGTAGACTCAAACTTCTTGCTGTCATTAGTGTATTTTAGCAACTTGAAGGTGATTCCAGCATTAATTTCATTGTGCTTTTGCTCATTTTGAAGATTTTGACAGTTTCACCTGAAGTGTACAATCTTGGGCTGAAAACGCGTTTAAAGCAATACAAAGTTCATTTAGGCTCTCACACCTTAACTAAATGTTGTAGACTCAAACTTTTTGCTGTCATTAGTGTATTTTAGCAACTTGAAGATGATTCCAGCATTCATTTCATTGTGCTTTTGCTCATTTTGAAGATTTTGACAGTTTCACCTGAAGTGTACAATCAGGTGCTGAAAACGCGATTACAGCAATACAAAGTTCATTTTGGCTCTCACACCTTAACTAAATGTTGTAGACTCAAACTTGTTGCTGTCATTAGTGTATTTTAGCAACTTGAAGATGTTTCCAGCATTAATTTCATTGTGCTTTTGCTCATTTTGAAGAATTTGACAGTTTCACCTGAAGTGTACATTCGGGCTGAAAATGCATTTAAAGCAATACAAAGTTCATTTTGGCTCTCACACCTTAACTAAATGTTGTAGACTTAAACTTTTTACTGTCATTAGTGTATTTTAGCAACTTAAAGATGATTCCAGCATTAATTTCATTGTGCTTTTGCTCATTTTGAATATTTTGACAGTTTCACCTGAAGTGTACAATCAGGTGCTGAAAACGCGTTTACAGCAATACAAAGTTCATTTTGGCTCTCACACCTTAACTAAATGTTGTAGACTCAAACTTTTTGCTGTCATTAGTGTATTTTAGCAATTTGAAGATGATTCCAGCATTAATTTCATTGTGCTTTTGCTCATTTTGAAGATTTTGACAGTTTCACCTGAAGTGTACTATCGGGCTGAAAATGCATTTAAAGCAATACAAAGTTCATTTTGGCTCTCACACCTTAACTAAATGTTGTAGACTCAAACTTTTTGCTGTCATTAGTGTATTTTAGCAACTTGAAGATGATTCCAGCATTAATTTCATTGTGATTTTGCTCATTTTGAAGATTTTGACAGTTTCACCTGAATTGTACAATCAAGGGCTGAAAACGCGTTTAAAGCAATGAAAAGTTAATTTAGGCTTTCACACCTTAACTAAATGTTGTAGACTCAAACTTTTTGCTGTCATTAGTGTATTTTAGCAACTTGAAGATGATTCCAGCATTAATTTCATCGTGCTTTTGCTCATTTTGAAGATTTTGACAGTTTCACCTGAAGTGTACATTCAGGTGCTGAAAACGCGTTTACAGCAATAAAAAGTTCATTTTGGCTCTCACACCATAACTAAATGTTGTAGACTCAAACTTCTTGCTGTCATTAGTGTATTTTAGCAACTTGAAGGTGATTCCAGCATTAATTTCATTGTGCTTTTGCTCATTTTGAAGATTTTGACAGTTTCACCTGAAGTGTACAATCTTGGGCTGAAAACGCGTTTAAAGCAATACAAAGTTCATTTAGGCTCTCATACCTTAACTAAATGTTGTAGACTCAAACTTTTTGCTGTCATTAGTGTATTTTAGCAACTTGAAGATGATTCCAGCATTAATTTCATTGTGCTTTTGCTCATTTTTAAGATTTTGACAGTTTCACCTGAAGTGTACAATCGGGCTGAAAATGCATTTAAAGCAATACAAAGTTAATTTTGGCTCTCACACCTTAACTAAATGTTGTAGACTCAAACTTTTTGTTGTCATTAGTGTATTTTAGCAACTTGAAGATGATTCCAGCATTCATTTCATTGTGCTTTTGCTCATTTTGAAGATTTTGACAGTTTCACCTGAAGTGTACAATCAGGTGCTGAAAACGCGTTTAGAGCAATACAAAGTTCATTTTGGCTCTCACACCTTAACTAAATGTTGTAGACTCAAACTTGTTGCTGTCATTAGTGTATTTTAGCAACTTGAAGATGTTTCCAGCATTAATTTCATTGTGCTTTTGCTCATTTTGAAGAATTTGACAGTTTCACCTGAAGTGTACATTCGGGCTGAAAATCCATTTAAAGCAATACAAAGTTCATTTTGGCTCTCACACCTTAACTAAATGTTGTAGACTCAAACTTCTTGCTGTCATTAGTGTATTTTAGCAACTTGAAGGTGATTCCAGCATTAATTTCATTGTGCTTTTGCTCATTTTGAAGATTTTGACAGTTTCACCTGAAGTGTACATTCAGGTGCTGAAAACGCGATTACAGCAATAAAAAGTTCATTTTGGCTCTCACACCATAACTAAATGTTGTAAACTCAAACTTCTTGCTGTCATTAGTGTATTTTAGCAACTTGAAGGTGATTCCAGCATTAATTTCATTGTGCTTTTGCTCATTTTGAAGAATTTGACAGTTTCACCTGAAGTGTACATTCGGGCTGAAAATGCATTTAAAGCAATACAAAGTTCATTTTGGCTCTCACACCTTAACTAAATGTTGTAGACTTAAACTTTTTACTGTCATTAGTGTATTTTAGCAACTTAAAGATGATTCCAGCATTAATTTCATTGTGCTTTTGCTCATTTTGAATATTTTGACAGTTTCACCTGAAGTGTACAATCAGGTGCTGAAAACGCGTTTACAGCAATACAAAGTTCATTTTGGCTCTCACACCTTAACTAAATGTTGTAGACTCAAACTTTTTGCTGTCATTAGTGTATTTTAGCAATTTGAAGATGATTCCAGCATTAATTTCATTGTGCTTTTGCTCATTTTGAAGATTTTGACAGTTTCACCTGAAGTGTACTATCGGGCTAAAAATGCATTTAAAGCAATACAAAGTTCATTTTGGCTCTCACACCTTAACTAAATGTTGTAGACTCAAACTTTTTGCTGTCATTAGTGTATTTTAGCAACTTGAAGATGATTCCAGCATTAATTTCATTGTGCTTTTGCTCATTTTGAATATTTTGACAGTTTCACCTGAAGTGTACAATCAGGTGCTGAAAACGCGTTTACAGCAATACAAAGTTCATTTTGGCTCTCACACCTTAACTAAATGTTGTAGACTCAAACTTGTTGCTGTCATTAGTGTATTTTAGCAACTTGAAGATGATTCCAGCATTAATTTCATTGTGCTTTTGCTCATTTTGAAGATTTTGACAGTTTCACCTGAATTTTACAATCAAGGGCTGAAAACGCGTTTAAAGCAATGAAAAGTTCATTTAGGCTTTCACACCTTAACTAAATGTTGTAGACTCAAACTTTTTGCTGTCATTAGTGTATTTTAGCAACTTGAAGATGATTCCAGCATTAATTTCATTGTGCTTTTGCTCATTTTGAAGATTTTGACAGTTTCACCTGAAGTGTACAATCAGGTGCTGAAAACGCGTTTACAGCAATACAAAGTTAATTTTGGCTCTCACACCTTAACTAAATGTTGTAGACTCAAACTTTTTGCTGTCATTAGTGTATTTTAGCAACTTGAAGATGATTCCAGCATTAATTTCATTGTGCTTTTGCTCATTTTGAAGATTTTGACAGTTTCACCTGAAGTGTACTATCGGGCTGAAAAAGCCATTTAAAGCAATACAAAGTTCATTTTGGCTCTCACACCTTAACTAAATGTTGTAGACTCAAACTTTTTGCTGTCATTAGTGTATTTTAGCAACTTGAAGATGATTCCAGCATTAATTTCATTGTGCTTTTGCTCATTTTGAAGATTTTGACAGTTTCACCTGAAGTGTACTATCGGGCTGAAAATGCATTTAAAGCAATACAAAGTTCATTTTGGCTCTCACACCTTAACTAAATGTTGTAGACTCAAACTTTTTGCTGTCATTAGTGTATTTTAGCAACTTGAAGATGATTCCAGCATTAATTTCATCGTGCTTTTGCTCATTTTGAAGATTTTGACAGTTTCACCTGAAGTGTACATTCAGGTGCTGAAAACGCGTTTACAGCAATAAAAAGTTCATTTTGGCTCTCACACCATAACTAAATGTTGTAGACTCAAACTTCTTGCTGTCATTAGTGTATTTTAGCAACTTGAAGGTGATTCCAGCATTAATTTCATTGTGCTTTTGCTCATTTTGAAGATTTTGACAGTTTCACCTGAAGTGTACAATCTTGGGCTGAAAACGCGTTTAAAGCAATACAAAGTTCATTTAGGCTCTCACACCTTAACTAAATGTTGTAGACTCAAACTTTTTGCTGTCATTAGTGTATTTTAGCAACTTGAAGATGATTCCAGCATTAATTTCATTGTGCTTTTGCTCATTTTTAAGATTTTGACAGTTTCACCTGAAGTGTACAATCGGGCTGAAAATGCATTTAAAGCAATACAAAGTTCATTTAGGCTCTCACACCTTAACTAAATGTTGTAGACTCAAACTTGTTGCTGTCATTAGTGTATTTTAGCAGCTTGAAGATGATTCCAGCATTAATTTAATTGTGCTTTTGCTCATTTTGAAGATTTTGACAGTTTCACCTGAAGTGTCCAATCGGGCTGAAAATGCATTTAAAGCAATACAAAGTTCATTTTGGCTCTCACACCTTAACTAAATGTTGTAGACTCAAACTTGTTGCTGTCATTAGTGTATTTTAGCAACTTGAAGATGTTTCCAGCATTAATTTCATTGTGCTTTTGCTCATTTTGAAGAATTTGACAGTTTCACCTGAAGTGTACATTCGGGCTGAAAATGCATTTAAAGCAATACAAAGTTCATTTTGGCTCTCACACCTTAACTAAATGTTGTAGACTCAAACTTATTGCTGTCATTAGTGTATTTTAGCAACTTGAAGGTGATTCCAGCATTAATTTCATTGTGCTTTTGCTCATTTTGAAGATTTTGACAGTTTCACCTGAAGTGTACATTCAGGTGCTGAAAACGCGTTTACAGCAATAAAAAGTTCATTTTGGCTCTCACACCATAACTAAATGTTGTAAACTCAAACTTCTTGCTGTCATTAGTGTATTTTAGCAACTTGAAGGTGATTCCAGCATTAATTTCATTGTGCTTTTGCTCATTTTGAAGATTTTGACAGTTTCACCTGAAGTGTACAATCTTGGGCTGAAAACGCGTTTAAAGCAATACAAAGTTCATTTAGGCTCTCACACCTTAACTAAATGTTGTAGACTCAAACTTTTTGCTGTCATTAGTGTATTTTAGCAACTTGAAGATGATTCCAGCATTCATTTCATTGTGCTTTTGCTCATTTTGAAGATTTTGACAGTTTCACCTGAAGTGTACAATCAGGTGCTGAAAACGCGATTACAGCAATACAAAGTTCATTTTGGCTCTCACACCTTAACTAAATGTTGTAGACTCAAACTTGTTGCTGTCATTAGTGTATTTTAGCAACTTGAAGATGTTTCCAGCATTAATTTCATTGTGCTTTTGCTCATTTTGAAGAATTTGACAGTTTCACCTGAAGTGTACAATCAGGTGCTGAAAACGCGTTTACAGCAATACAAAGTTCATTTTGGCTCTCACACCTTAACTAAATGTTGTAGACTCAAACTTTTTGCTGTCATTAGTGTATTTTAGCAATTTGAAGATGATTCCAGCATTAATTTCATTGTGCTTTTGCTCATTTTGAAGATTTTGACAGTTTCACCTGAAGTGTACTATCGGGCTAAAAATGCATTTAAAGCAATACAAAGTTCATTTTGGCTCTCACACCTTAACTAAATGTTGTAGACTCAAACGTTTTGCTGTCATTAGTGTATTTTAGCAACTTGAAGATGATTCCAGCATTAATTTCATTGTGCTTTTGCTCATTTTGAAGATTTTGACAGTTTCACCTGAATTGTACAATCAAGGGCTGAAAACGCGTTTAAAGCAATGAAAAGTTCATTTAGGCTTTCACACCTTAACTAAATGTTGTAGACTCAAACTTGTTGCTGTCATTAGTGTATTTTAGCAACTTGAAGATGATTCCAGCATAAATTTCATCGTGCTTTTGCTCATTTTGAAGATTTTGACAGTTTCACCTGAAGTGTACATTCAGGTGCTGAAAACGCGTTTACAGCAATAAAAAGTTCATTTTGGCTCTCACACCATAACTAAATGTTGTAGACTCAAACTTCTTGCTGTCATTAGTGTATTTTAGCAACTTGAAGGTGATTCCAGCATTAATTTCATTGTGCTTTTGCTCATTTTGAAGATTTTGACAGTTTCACCTGAAGTGTACAATCTTGGGCTGAAAACGCGTTTAAAGCAATACAAAGTTCATTTAGGCTCTCACACCTTAACTAAATGTTGTAGACTCAAACTTTTTGCTGTCATTAGTGTATTTTAGCAACTTGAAGATGATTCCAGCATTCATTTCATTGTGCTTTTGCTCATTTTGAAGATTTTGACAGTTTCACCTGAAGTGTACAATCAGGTGCTGAAAACGCGATTACAGCAATACAAAGTTCATTTTGGCTCTCACACCTTAACTAAATGTTGTAGACTCAAACTTGTTGCTGTCATTAGTGTATTTTAGCAACTTGAAGATGTTTCCAGCATTAATTTCATTGTGCTTTTGCTCATTTTGAAGAATTTGACAGTTTCACCTGAAGTGTACATTCGGGCTGAAAATGCATTTAAAGCAATACAAAGTTCATTTTGGCTCTCACACCTTAACTAAATGTTGTAGACTTAAACTTTTTACTGTCATTAGTGTATTTTAGCAACTTAAAGATGATTCCAGCATTAATTTCATTGTGCTTTTGCTCATTTTGAATATTTTGACAGTTTCACCTGAAGTGTACAATCAGGTGCTGAAAACGCGTTTACAGCAATACAAAGTTCATTTTGGCTCTCACACCTTAACTAAATGTTGTAGACTCAAACTTTTTGCTGTCATTAGTGTATTTTAGCAATTTGAAGATGATTCCAGCATTAATTTCATTGTGCTTTTGCTCATTTTGAAGATTTTGACAGTTTCACCTGAAGTGTACTATCGGGCTGAAAATGCATTTAAAGCAATACAAAGTTCATTTTGGCTCTCACACCTTAACTAAATGTTGTAGACTCAAACTTTTTGCTGTCATTAGTGTATTTTAGCAACTTGAAGATGATTCCAGCATTAATTTCATTGTGATTTTGCTCATTTTGAAGATTTTGACAGTTTCACCTGAATTGTACAATCAAGGGCTGAAAACGCGTTTAAAGCAATGAAAAGTTAATTTAGGCTTTCACACCTTAACTAAATGTTGTAGACTCAAACTTTTTGCTGTCATTAGTGTATTTTAGCAACTTGAAGATGATTCCAGCATTAATTTCATCGTGCTTTTGCTCATTTTGAAGATTTTGACAGTTTCACCTGAAGTGTACATTCAGGTGCTGAAAACGCGTTTACAGCAATAAAAAGTTCATTTTGGCTCTCACACCATAACTAAATGTTGTAGACTCAAACTTCTTGCTGTCATTAGTGTATTTTAGCAACTTGAAGGTGATTCCAGCATTAATTTCATTGTGCTTTTGCTCATTTTGAAGATTTTGACAGTTTCACCTGAAGTGTACAATCTTGGGCTGAAAACGCGTTTGAAGCAATACAAAGTTCATTTAGGCTCTCATACCTTAACTAAATGTTGTAGACTCAAACTTTTTGCTGTCATTAGTGTATTTTAGCAACTTGAAGATGATTCCAGCATTAATTTCATTGTGCTTTTGCTCATTTTTAAGATTTTGACAGTTTCACCTGAAGTGTACAATCGGGCTGAAAATGCATTTAAAGCAATACAAAGTTAATTTTGGCTCTCACACCTTAACTAAATGTTGTAGACTCAAACTTTTTGTTGTCATTAGTGTATTTTAGCAACTTGAAGATGATTCCAGCATTCATTTCATTGTGCTTTTGCTCATTTTGAAGATTTTGACAGTTTCACCTGAAGTGTACAATCAGGTGCTGAAAACGCGTTTAGAGCAATACAAAGTTCATTTTGGCTCTCACACCTTAACTAAATGTTGTAGACTCAAACTTGTTGCTGTCATTAGTGTATTTTAGCAACTTGAAGATGTTTCCAGCATTAATTTCATTGTGCTTTTGCTCATTTTGAAGAATTTGACAGTTTCACCTGAAGTGTACATTCGGGCTGAAAATGCATTTAAAGCAATACAAAGTTCATTTTGGCTCTCACACCTTAACTAAATGTTGTAGACTCAAACTTCTTGCTGTCATTAGTGTATTTTAGCAATTTGAAGATGATTCCAGCATTAATTTCATTGTGCTTTTGCTCATTTTGAAGATTTTGACAGTTTCACCTGAAGTGTACTATCGGGCTAAAAATGCATTTAAAGCAATACAAAGTTCATTTTGGCTCTCACACCTTAACTAAATGTTGTAGACTCAAACTTTTTGCTGTCATTAGTGTATTTTAGCAACTTGAAGATGATTCCAGCATTAATTTCATTGTGCTTTTGCTCATTTTTAAGATTTTGACAGTTTCACCTGAAGTGTACAATCGGGCTGAAAATGCATTTAAAGCAATACAAAGTTCATTTAGGCTCTCACACCTTAACTAAATGTTGTAGACTCAAACTTGTTACTGTCATTAGTGTATTTTAGCAGCTTGAAGATGATTCCAGCATTAATTTAATTGTGCTTTTGCTCATTTTGAAGATTTTGACAGTTTCACCTGAAGTGTCCAATCGGGCTGAAAATGCATTTAAAGCAATACAAAGTTAATTTTGGCTCTCACACCTTAACTAAATGTTGTAGACTCAAACTTTTTGCTGTCATTAGTGTATTTTAGCAACTTGAAGATGATTCCAGCATTAATTTCATTGTGCTTTTGCTCATTTTGAAGATTTTGACAGTTTCACCTGAAGTGTACTATCGGGCTGAAAATGCATTTAAAGCAATACAAAGTTAATTTTGGCTCTCACACCTTAACTAAATGTTGTAGACTCAAACTTCTTGCTGTCATTAGTGTATTTTAGCAACTTGAAGGTGATTCCAGCATTAATTTCATTGTGCTTTTGCTCATTTTGAAGATTTTGACAGTTTCACCTGAAGTGTACAATCTTGGGCTAAAAACGCGTTTAAAGCAATACAAAGTTCATTTAGGCTCTCACACCTTAACTAAATGTTGTAGAATCAAACTTCTTGCTGTCATTAGTGTATTTTAGCAACTTGAAGGTGATTCCAGCATTAATTTCATTGTGCTTTTGCTCATTTTGAAGATTTTGACAGTTTCACCTGAAGTGTACAATCAGGGGCTGAAAATGCATTTAAAGCAATACAAAGTTCATTTAGGCTCTCACACCTTAACTAAATGTTGTACACTCAAACTTTTTACTGTCATTAGTGTATTTTAGCAACTTGAAGATGATTCCAGCATTAATTTCATTGTGCTTTTGCTCATTTTGAAGATATTGACAGTTTCACCTGAAGTGTATAATCAGGGGCTGAAAACGCGTTTAAAGCAATACAAAGTTAATTTAGGCTCTCACACCTTAACTAAATGTTGTAGACTCAAACTTGTTGCTGTCATTAGTGTATTTTAGCAACTTGAAGATGTTTCAGCATTAATTTCATTGTGCTTTTGCTCATTTTGAAGATTTTGACAGTTTCACCTGAAGGATACAATCAGCGGCTAAAAATGCATTTAAAGCAATACAAAGTTAATTTTGGCTCTCACACCTTAACTAAATGTTGTAGACTCAAACTTCTTGCTGTCATTAGTGTATTTTAGCAACTTGAAGATGTTTCCAGCATTAATTTCATTGTGCTTTTGCTCATTTTGAAGAATTTGACAGTTTCACCTGAAGTGTACATTCGGGCTGAAAATGCATTTAAAGCAATACAAAGTTCATTTTGGCTCTCACACCTTAACTAAATGTTGTAGACTTAAACTTTTTACTGTCATTAGTGTATTTTAGCAACTTGAAGATGATTCCAGCATTAATTTCATTGTGCTTTTGCTCATTTTTAAGATTTTGACAGTTTCACCTGAAGTGTACAATCGGGCTGAAAATGCATTTAAAGCAATACAAAGTTAATTTTGGCTCTCACACCTTAACTAAATGTTGTAGACTCAAACTTTTTGTTGTCATTAGTGTATTTTAGCAACTTGAAGATGATTCCAGCATTCATTTCATTGTGCTTTTGCTCATTTTGAAGATTTTGACAGTTTCACCTGAAGTGTACAATCAGGTGCTGAAAACGCGTTTAGAGCAATACAAAGTTCATTTTGGCTCTCACACCTTAACTAAATGTTGTAGACTCAAACTTGTTGCTGTCATTAGTGTATTTTAGCAACTTGAAGATGTTTCCAGCATTAATTTCATTGTGCTTTTGCTCATTTTGAAGAATTTGACAGTTTCACCTGAAGTGTACATTCGGGCTGAAAATGCATTTAAAGCAATACAAAGTTCATTTTGGCTCTCACACCTTAACTAAATGTTGTAGACTCAAACTTCTTGCTGTCATTAGTGTATTTTAGCAACTTGAAGGTGATTCCAGCATTAATTTCATTGTGCTTTTGCTCATTTTGAAGATTTTGACAGTTTCACCTGAAGTGTACATTCAGGTGCTGAAAACGCGATTACAGCAATAAAAAGTTCATTTTGGCTCTCACACCATAACTAAATGTTGTAAACTCAAACTTCTTGCTGTCATTAGTGTATTTTAGCAACTTGAAGGTGATTCCAGCATTAATTTCATTGTGCTTTTGCTCATTTTGAAGAATTTGACAGTTTCACCTGAAGTGTACATTCGGGCTGAAAATGCATTTAAAGCAATACAAAGTTCATTTTGGCTCTCACACCTTAACTAAATGTTGTAGACTTAAACTTTTTACTGTCATTAGTGTATTTTAGCAACTTAAAGATGATTCCAGCATTAATTTCATTGTGCTTTTGCTCATTTTGAATATTTTGACAGTTTCACCTGAAGTGTACAATCAGGTGCTGAAAACGCGTTTACAGCAATACAAAGTTCATTTTGGCTCTCACACCTTAACTAAATGTTGTAGACTCAAACTTTTTGCTGTCATTAGTGTATTTTAGCAATTTGAAGATGATTCCAGCATTAATTTCATTGTGCTTTTGCTCATTTTGAAGATTTTGACAGTTTCAGCTGAAGTGTACTATCGGGCTAAAAATGCATTTAAAGCAATACAAAGTTCATTTTGGCTCTCACACCTTAACTAAATGTTGTAGACTCAAACTTTTTGCTGTCATTAGTGTATTTTAGCAACTTGAAGATGATTCCAGCATTAATTTCATTGTGCTTTTGCTCATTTTTAAGATTTTGACAGTTTCACCTGAAGTGTACAATCGGGCTGAAAATGCATTTAAAGCAATACAAAGTTCATTTAGGCTCTCACACCTTAACTAAATGTTGTAGACTCAAACTTGTTACTGTCATTAGTGTATTTTAGCAGCTTGAAGATGATTCCAGCATTAATTTAATTGTGCTTTTGCTCATTTTGAAGATTTTGACAGTTTCACCTGAAGTGTCCAATCGGGCTGAAAATGCATTTAAAGCAATACAAAGTTAATTTTGGCTCTCACACCTTAACTAAATGTTGTAGACTCAAACTTTTTGCTGTCATTAGTGTATTTTAGCAACTTGAAGATGATTCCAGCATTAATTTCATTGTGCTTTTGCTCATTTTGAAGATTTTGACAGTTTCACCTGAAGTGTACTATCGGGCTGAAAATGCATTTAAAGCAATACAAAGTTAATTTTGGCTCTCACACCTTAACTAAATGTTGTAGACTCAAACTTCTTGCTGTCATTAGTGTATTTTAGCAACTTGAAGGTGATTCCAGCATTAATTTCATTGTGCTTTTGCTCATTTTGAAGATTTTGACAGTTTCACCTGAAGTGTACAATCTTGGGCTAAAAACGCGTTTAAAGCAATACAAAGTTCATTTAGGCTCTCACACCTTAACTAAATGTTGTAGACTCAAACTTCTTGCTGTCATTAGTGTATTTTAGCAACTTGAAGGTGATTCCAGCATTAATTTCATTGTGCTTTTGCTCATTTTGAAGATTTTGACAGTTTCACCTGAAGTGTACAATCAGGGGCTGAAAATGCATTTAAAGCAATACAAAGTTCATTTAGGCTCTCACACCTTAACTAAATGTTGTACACTCAAACTTTTTACTGTCATTAGTGTATTTTAGCAACTTGAAGATGATTCCAGCATTAATTTCATTGTGCTTTTGCTCATTTTGAAGATATTGACAGTTTCACCTGGAGTGTATAATCAGGGGCTGAAAACGCGTTTAAAGCAATACAAAGTTAATTTAGGCTCTCACACCTTAACTAAATGTTGTAGACTCAAACTTCTTGCTGTCATTAGTGTATTTTAGCAACTTGAAGGTGATTCCAGCATTAATTTCATTGTGCTTTTGCTCATTTTGAAGATTTTGACAGTTTCACCTGAAGTGTACAATCTTGGGCTGAAAACGCGTTTAAAGCAATACAAAGTTCATTTAGGCTCTCATACCTTAACTAAATGTTGTAGACTCAAACTTTTTGCTGTCATTAGTGTATTTTAGCAACTTGAAGATGATTCCAGCATTAATTTCATTGTGCTTTTGCTCATTTTTAAGATTTTGACAGTTTCACCTGAAGTGTACAATCGGGCTGAAAATGCATTTAAAGCAATACAAAGTTAATTTTGGCTCTCACACCTTAACTAAATGTTGTAGACTCAAACTTTTTGTTGTCATTAGTGTATTTTAGCAACTTGAAGATGATTCCAGCATTCATTTCATTGTGCTTTTGCTCATTTTGAAGATTTTGACAGTTTCACCTGAAGTGTACAATCAGGTGCTGAAAACGCGTTTAGAGCAATACAAAGTTCATTTTGGCTCTCACACCTTAACTAAATGTTGTAGACTCAAACTTGTTGCTGTCATTAGTGTATTTTAGCAACTTGAAGATGTTTCCAGCATTAATTTCATTGTGCTTTTGCTCATTTTGAAGAATTTGACAGTTTCACCTGAAGTGTACATTCGGGCTGAAAATGCATTTAAAGCAATACAAAGTTCATTTTGGCTCTCACACCTTAACTAAATGTTGTAGACTCAAACTTCTTGCTGTCATTAGTGTATTTTAGCAATTTGAAGATGATTCCAGCATTAATTTCATTGTGCTTTTGCTCATTTTGAAGATTTTGACAGTTTCACCTGAAGTGTACTATCGGGCTAAAAATGCATTTAAAGCAATACAAAGTTCATTTTGGCTCTCACACCTTAACTAAATGTTGTAGACTCAAACTTTTTGCTGTCATTAGTGTATTTTAGCAACTTGAAGATGATTCCAGCATTAATTTCATTGTGCTTTTGCTCATTTTTAAGATTTTGACAGTTTCACCTGAAGTGTACAATCGGGCTGAAAATGCATTTAAAGCAATACAAAGTTCATTTAGGCTCTCACACCTTAACTAAATGTTGTAGACTCAAACTTGTTACTGTCATTAGTGTATTTTAGCAGCTTGAAGATGATTCCAGCATTAATTTAATTGTGCTTTTGCTCATTTTGAAGATTTTGACAGTTTCACCTGAAGTGTCCAATCGGGCTGAAAATGCATTTAAAGCAATACAAAGTTAATTTTGGCTCTCACACCTTAACTAAATGTTGTAGACTCAAACTTTTTGCTGTCATTAGTGTATTTTAGCAACTTGAAGATGATTCCAGCATTAATTTCATTGTGCTTTTGCTCATTTTGAAGATTTTGACAGTTTCACCTGAAGTGTACTATCGGGCTGAAAATGCATTTAAAGCAATACAAAGTTAATTTTGGCTCTCACACCTTAACTAAATGTTGTAGACTCAAACTTCTTGCTGTCATTAGTGTATTTTAGCAACTTGAAGGTGATTCCAGCATTAATTTCATTGTGCTTTTGCTCATTTTGAAGATTTTGACAGTTTCACCTGAAGTGTACAATCTTGGGCTAAAAACGCGTTTAAAGCAATACAAAGTTCATTTAGGCTCTCACACCTTAACTAAATGTTGTAGAATCAAACTTCTTGCTGTCATTAGTGTATTTTAGCAACTTGAAGGTGATTCCAGCATTAATTTCATTGTGCTTTTGCTCATTTTGAAGATTTTGACAGTTTCACCTGAAGTGTACAATCAGGGGCTGAAAATGCATTTAAAGCAATACAAAGTTCATTTAGGCTCTCACACCTTAACTAAATGTTGTACACTCAAACTTTTTACTGTCATTAGTGTATTTTAGCAACTTGAAGATGATTCCAGCATTAATTTCATTGTGCTTTTGCTCATTTTGAAGATATTGACAGTTTCACCTGAAGTGTATAATCAGGGGCTGAAAACGCGTTTAAAGCAATACAAAGTTAATTTAGGCTCTCACACCTTAACTAAATGTTGTAGACTCAAACTTGTTGCTGTCATTAGTGTATTTTAGCAACTTGAAGATGTTTCCAGCATTAATTTCATTGTGCTTTTGCTCATTTTGAAGATTTTGACAGTTTCACCTGAAGGATACAATCAGCGGCTAAAAATGCATTTAAAGCAATACAAAGTTAATTTTGGCTCTCACACCTTAACTAAATGTTGTAGACTCAAACTTCTTGCTGTCATTAGTGTATTTTAGCAACTTGAAGATGTTTCCAGCATTAATTTCATTGTGCTTTTGCTCATTTTGAAGAATTTGACAGTTTCACCTGAAGTGTACATTCGGGCTGAAAATGCATTTAAAGCAATACAAAGTTCATTTTGGCTCTCACACCTTAACTAAATGTTGTAGACTTAAACTTTTTACTGTCATTAGTGTATTTTAGCAACTTGAAGATGATTCCAGCATTAATTTCATTGTGCTTTTGCTCATTTTTAAGATTTTGACAGTTTCACCTGAAGTGTACAATCGGGCTGAAAATGCATTTAAAGCAATACAAAGTTAATTTTGGCTCTCACACCTTAACTAAATGTTGTAGACTCAAACTTTTTGTTGTCATTAGTGTATTTTAGCAACTTGAAGATGATTCCAGCATTCATTTCATTGTGCTTTTGCTCATTTTGAAGATTTTGACAGTTTCACCTGAAGTGTACAATCAGGTGCTGAAAACGCGTTTAGAGCAATACAAAGTTCATTTTGGCTCTCACACCTTAACTAAATGTTGTAGACTCAAACTTGTTGCTGTCATTAGTGTATTTTAGCAACTTGAAGATGTTTCCAGCATTAATTTCATTGTGCTTTTGCTCATTTTGAAGAATTTGACAGTTTCACCTGAAGTGTACATTCGGGCTGAAAATGCATTTAAAGCAATACAAAGTTCATTTTGGCTCTCACACCTTAACTAAATGTTGTAGACTCAAACTTCTTGCTGTCATTAGTGTATTTTAGCAACTTGAAGGTGATTCCAGCATTAATTTCATTGTGCTTTTGCTCATTTTGAAGATTTTGACAGTTTCACCTGAAGTGTACATTCAGGTGCTGAAAACGCGATTACAGCAATAAAAAGTTCATTTTGGCTCTCACACCATAACTAAATGTTGTAAACTCAAACTTCTTGCTGTCATTAGTGTATTTTAGCAACTTGAAGGTGATTCCAGCATTAATTTCATTGTGCTTTTGCTCATTTTGAAGAATTTGACAGTTTCACCTGAAGTGTACATTCGGGCTGAAAATGCATTTAAAGCAATACAAAGTTCATTTTGGCTCTCACACCTTAACTAAATGTTGTAGACTTAAACTTTTTACTGTCATTAGTGTATTTTAGCAACTTAAAGATGATTCCAGCATTAATTTCATTGTGCTTTTGCTCATTTTGAATATTTTGACAGTTTCACCTGAAGTGTACAATCAGGTGCTGAAAACGCGTTTACAGCAATACAAAGTTCATTTTGGCTCTCACACCTTAACTAAATGTTGTAGACTCAAACTTTTTGCTGTCATTAGTGTATTTTAGCAATTTGAAGATGATTCCAGCATTAATTTCATTGTGCTTTTGCTCATTTTGAAGATTTTGACAGTTTCAGCTGAAGTGTACTATCGGGCTAAAAATGCATTTAAAGCAATACAAAGTTCATTTTGGCTCTCACACCTTAACTAAATGTTGTAGACTCAAACTTTTTGCTGTCATTAGTGTATTTTAGCAACTTGAAGATGATTCCAGCATTAATTTCATTGTGCTTTTGCTCATTTTTAAGATTTTGACAGTTTCACCTGAAGTGTACAATCGGGCTGAAAATGCATTTAAAGCAATACAAAGTTCATTTAGGCTCTCACACCTTAACTAAATGTTGTAGACTCAAACTTGTTACTGTCATTAGTGTATTTTAGCAGCTTGAAGATGATTCCAGCATTAATTTAATTGTGCTTTTGCTCATTTTGAAGATTTTGACAGTTTCACCTGAAGTGTCCAATCGGGCTGAAAATGCATTTAAAGCAATACAAAGTTAATTTTGGCTCTCACACCTTAACTAAATGTTGTAGACTCAAACTTTTTGCTGTCATTAGTGTATTTTAGCAACTTGAAGATGATTCCAGCATTAATTTCATTGTGCTTTTGCTCATTTTGAAGATTTTGACAGTTTCACCTGAAGTGTACTATCGGGCTGAAAATGCATTTAAAGCAATACAAAGTTAATTTTGGCTCTCACACCTTAACTAAATGTTGTAGACTCAAACTTCTTGCTGTCATTAGTGTATTTTAGCAACTTGAAGGTGATTCCAGCATTAATTTCATTGTGCTTTTGCTCATTTTGAAGATTTTGACAGTTTCACCTGAAGTGTACAATCTTGGGCTAAAAACGCGTTTAAAGCAATACAAAGTTCATTTAGGCTCTCACACCTTAACTAAATGTTGTAGACTCAAACTTCTTGCTGTCATTAGTGTATTTTAGCAACTTGAAGGTGATTCCAGCATTAATTTCATTGTGCTTTTGCTCATTTTGAAGATTTTGACAGTTTCACCTGAAGTGTACAATCAGGGGCTGAAAATGCATTTAAAGCAATACAAAGTTCATTTAGGCTCTCACACCTTAACTAAATGTTGTACACTCAAACTTTTTACTGTCATTAGTGTATTTTAGCAACTTGAAGATGATTCCAGCATTAATTTCATTGTGCTTTTGCTCATTTTGAAGATATTGACAGTTTCACCTGAAGTGTATAATCAGGGGCTGAAAACGCGTTTAAAGCAATACAAAGTTAATTTAGGCTCTCACACCTTAACTAAATGTTGTAGACTCAAACTTGTTGCTGTCATTAGTGTATTTTAGCAACTTGAAGATGTTTCCAGCATTAATTTCATTGTGCTTTTGCTCATTTTGAAGATTTTGACAGTTTCACCTGAAGGATACAATCAGCGGCTAAAAATGCATTTAAAGCAATACAAAGTTAATTTTGGCTCTCACACCTTAACTAAATGTTGTAGACTCAAACTTCTTGCTGTCATTAGTGTATTTTAGCAACTTGAAGATGTTTCCAGCATTAATTTCATTGTGCTTTTGCTCATTTTGAAGAATTTGACAGTTTCACCTGAAGTGTACATTCGGGCTGAAAATGCATTTAAAGCAATACAAAGTTCATTTTGGCTCTCACACCTTAACTAAATGTTGTAGACTTAAACTTTTTACTGTCATTAGTGTATTTTAGCAACTTGAAGATGATTCCAGCATTAATTTCATTGTGCTTTTGCTCATTTTGAAGATTTTGACAGTTTCACCTGAAGTGTACAATCAAGGGCTGAAAACGCGTTTAAAGCAATAAAAAGTTAATTTTGGCTCTCACACCTTAACTAAATGTTGTAGACTCAAACTTTTTGCTGTCATTAGTGTATTTTAGCAACTTGAAGATGATTCCAGCATTAATTTCATTGTGCTTTTGCTCATTTTGAATATTTTGACAGTTTCACCTGAAGTGTACAATCAGGTGCTGAAAACGCGTTTACAGCAATACAAAGTTCATTTTGGCTCTCACACCTTAAATAAATGTTGTAGACTCAAACTTTTTTGTTGTCATTAGTGTATTTTAGCAACTTGAATATGATTCCAGCATTAATTTCATTGTGCTTTTGCTCATTTTGAATATTTTGATAGTTTAACCTGAAGTGTACAATCAGGTGCTGAAAACGCGTTTACAGCAATACAAAGTTCATTTTGGCTCTCACACCTTAACTAAATGTTGTAGACTCAAACTTTTTGCTGTCATTAGTGTATTTTAGCAACTTGAAGATGATTCCAGCATTAATTTCATTGTGCTTTTGCTCATTTTGAAGATTTTGACAGTTTCACCTGAAGTGTACTGTCGGGCTGAAAATGCATTTAAAGCAATACAAAGTTCATTTTGGCTCTCACACCTTAACTAAATGTTGTAGACTCAAACTTGTTGCTGACATTAGTGTATTTTAGCAGCTTGAAGATGATTCCAGCATTAATTTAATTGTGCTTTTGCTCATTTTTAAGATTTTGACAGTTTCACCTGAAGTGTACAATCAGGTGCTGAAAACGCGATTACAGCAATACAAAGTTAATTTTGGCTCTCACACCTTAACTAAATGTTGTAGACTCAAACTTTTTGCTGTCATTAGTGTATTTTAGCAACTTGAAGATGATTCCAGCATTAATTTCATTGTGCTTTTGCTCATTTTGAAGATTTTGACAGTTTCACCTGAAGTGTACAATCAGGGGCTGAAAATGTGTTTAAAGCAATACAAAGTTCATTTAGGCTCTCACACCTTAACTAAATGTTGTAGACTCAAACTTGTTACTGTCATTAGTGTATTTTAGCAGCTTGAAGATGATTCCAGCATTAATTTAATTGTGCTTTTGCTCATTTTGAAGATTTTGACAGTTTCACCTGAAGTGTCCAATCGGGCTGAAATTCATTTAAAGCAATACAAAGTTAATTTTGGCTCTCACACCTTAACTAAATGTTGTAGACTCAAACTTTTTGCTGTCATTAGTGTTGTATTTTAGCAACTTGAAGATGATTCCAGCATTAATTTCATTGTGCTTTTGCTCATTTTGAATATTTTGACAGTTTCACCTGAAGTGTACAATCAGGTGCTGAAAACGCGTTTACAGCAATACAAAGTTCATTTTGGCTCTCACACCTTAACTAAATGTTGTAGACTCAAACTTTTTGCTGTCATTAGTGTATTTTAGCAACTTGAATATGATTCCAGCATTAATTTCATTGTGCTTTTGCTCATTTTGAATATTTTGACAGTTTCACCTGAAGTGTACAATCAGGTGCTGAAAACGCGTTTACAGCAATACAAAGTTCATTTTGGCTCTCACACCTTAACTAAATGTTGTAGACTCAAACTTTTTGCTGTCATTAGTGTATTTTAGCAACTTGAAGATGATTCCAGCATTAATTTCATTGTGCTTTTGCTCATTTTGAAGATTTTGACAGTTTCACCTGAAGTGTACAATCAGGTGCTGAAAAAGCGTTTACAGCAATACAAAGTTCATTTTGGCTCTCACACCTTAACTAAATGTTGTAGACTCAAACTTTTTGCTGTCATTAGTGTATTTTAGCAACTTGAAGATGATTCCAGCATTAATTTCATTGTGCTTTTGCTCATTTTGAAGATTTTGACAGTTTCACCTGAAGTGTACTATCGGGCTGAAAATGCATTTAAAGCAATACAAAGTTCATTTTGGCTCTCACACCTTAACTAAATGTTGTAGACTCAAACTTTTTGCTGTCATTAGTGTATTTTAGCAACTTGAAGATGATTCCAGCATTAATTTCATCGTGCTTTTGCTCATTTTGAAGATTTTGACAGTTTCACCTGAAGTGTACATTCAGGTGCTGAAAACGCGTTTACAGCAATAAAAAGTTCATTTTGGCTCTCACACCATAACTAATTGTTGTAGACTCAAACTTCTTGCTGTCATTAGTGTATTTTAGCAACTTGAAGGTGATTCCAGCATTAATTTCATTGTGCTTTTGCTCATTTTGAAGATTTTGACAGTTTCACCTGAAGTGTACAATCGGGCTGAAAATGCATTTAAAGCAATACAAAGTTCATTTAGGCTCTCACACCTTAACTAAATGTTGTAGACTCAAACTTGTTGCTGTCATTAGTGTAATTTAGCAGCTTGAAGATGATTCCAGCATTAATTTAATTGAGCTTTTGCTCATTTTGAAGATTTTGACAGTTTCACCTGAAGTGTACAATCAGGTGCTGAAAACGCGTTTACAGCAATACAAAGTTCATTTAGGCTCTCACACCTTAACTAAATGTTGTAGACTCAAACTTGTTGCTGTCATTAGTGTATTTTAGCAACTTGAAGATGATTCCAGCATTAATTTAATTGTGCTTATGCTCATTTTGAAGATTTTGACAGTTTCACCTGAAGTGTACTATCGGGCTGAAAATGCATTTAAAGCAATACAAAGTTCATTTAGGCTCTCACACCTTAACTAAATGTTGTAGACTCAAACTTTTTGCTGTCATTAGTGTATTTTAGCAACTTGAAGATGATTCCAGCATTAATTTCATTGTGCTTTTGCTCATTTTGAAGATTTTGACAGTTTCACCTGAAGTGTACAATCAGGTGCTGAAAACGCGTTTACAGCAATACAAAGTTCATTTAGGCTCTCACACCTTAACTAAATGTTGTAGACTCAAACTTTTTGCTGTCATTAGTGTATTTTAGCAACTTGAAGATGATTCCAGCATTAATTTCATTGTGCTTTTGCTCATTTTGAAGATTTTGACAGTTTCATCTGAAGTGTACATTCGGGCTGAAAGTGCATTTAAAGCAATACAAAGTTAATTTTGGCTCTCACACCTTAACTAAATGTTGTACACTCAAACTTTTTACTGTCATTAGTGTAATTTAGCAACTTGAAGATGATTCCACCATTAATTTCATTGTGCTTTTGCTCATTTTGAATATTTTGACAGTTTCACCTGAAGTGTACAATCAGGTGCTGAAAACGCGTTTACAGCAATACAAAGTTCATTTTGGCTCTCACACCTTAACTAAATGTTGTAGACTCAAACTTGTTGCTGTCATTAGTGTATTTTAGCAACTTGAAGATGATTCCAGCATTAATTTCATTGTGCTTTTGCTCATTTTGAAGATTTTGACAGTTTCACCTGAATTGTACAATCAAGGGCTGAAAACGCGTTTAAAGCAATGAAAAGTTAATTTAGGCTTTCACACCTTAACTAAATGTTGTAGACTCAAACTTTTTGCTGTCATTAGTGTAATTTAGCAACTTGAAGATGATTCCAGCATTCATTTCATTGTGCTTTTGCTCATTTTGAAGATTTTGACAGTTTCACCTGAAGTGTACAATCAGGTGCTGAAAACGCGTTTACAGCAATACAAAGTTCATTTTGGCTCTCACACCATAACTAAATGTTGTAGACTCAAACTTTTTGCTGTCATTAGTGTATTTTAGCAACTTGAAGATGATTCCAGCATTAATTTCATCGTGCTTTTGCTCATTTTGAAGATTTTGACAGTTTCACCTGAAGTGTACATTCAGGTGCTGAAAACGCGTTTACAACAATAAAAAGTTCATTTTGGCTCTCACACCATAACTAAATGTTGTAGACTCAAACTTCTTGCTGTCATTAGTGTATTTTAGCAACTTGAAGGTGATTCCAGCATTAATTTCATTGTGCTTTTGCTCATTTTTAAGATTTTGACAGTTTCACCTGAAGTGTACAATCGGGCTGAAAATGCATTTAAAGCAATACTAAGTTCATTTAGGCTCTCACACCTTAACTAAATGTTGTAGACTCAAACTTTTTGCTGTCATTAGTGTATTTTAGCAACTTGAAGATGATTCCAGCATTAATTTCATTGTGCTTTTGCTCATTTTTAAGATTTTGACAGTTTCACCTGAAGTGTACAATCGGGCTGAAAATGCATTTAAAGCAATACAAAGTTCATTTAGGCTCTCACACCTTAACTAAATGTTGTAGACTCAAACTTGTTACTGTCATTAGTGTATTTTAGCAGCTTGAAGATGATTCCAGCATTAATTTAATTGTGCTTTTGCTCATTTTGAAGATTTTGACAGTTTCACCTGAAGTGTCCAATCGGGCTGAAAATGCATTTAAAGCAATACAAAGTTAATTTTGGCTCTCACACCTTAACTAAATGTTGTAGACTCAAACTTTTTGCTGTCATTAGTGTATTTTAGCAACTTGAAGATGATTCCAGCATTAATTTCATTGTGCTTTTGCTCATTTTGAAGATTTTGACAGTTTCACCTGAAGTGTACTATCGGGCTGAAAATGCATTTAAAGCAATACAAAGTTAATTTTGGCTCTCACACCTTAACTAAATGTTGTAGACTCAAACTTCTTGCTGTCATTAGTGTATTTTAGCAACTTGAAGGTGATTCCAGCATTAATTTCATTGTGCTTTTGCTCATTTTGAAGATTTTGACAGTTTCACCTGAAGTGTACAATCTTGGGCTAAAAACGCGTTTAAAGCAATACAAAGTTCATTTAGGCTCTCACACCTTAACTAAATGTTGTAGACTCAAACTTCTTGCTGTCATTAGTGTATTTTAGCAACTTGAAGGTGATTCCAGCATTAATTTCATTGTGCTTTTGCTCATTTTGAAGATTTTGACAGTTTCACCTGAAGTGTACAATCAGGGGCTGAAAATGCATTTAAAGCAATACAAAGTTCATTTAGGCTCTCACACCTTAACTAAATGTTGTACACTCAAACTTTTTACTGTCATTAGTGTATTTTAGCAACTTGAAGATGATTCCAGCATTAATTTCATTGTGCTTTTGCTCATTTTGAAGATTTTGACAGTTTCACCTGAAGTGTATAATCAGGGGCTGAAAACGCGTTTAAAGCAATACAAAGTTAATTTAGGCTCTCACACCTTAACTAAATGTTGTAGACTCAAACTTGTTGCTGTCATTAGTGTATTTTAGCAACTTGAAGATGTTTCCAGCATTAATTTCATTGTGCTTTTGCTCATTTTGAAGATTTTGACAGTTTCACCTGAAGGATACAATCAGCGGCTAAAAATGCATTTAAAGCAATACAAAGTTCATTTTGGCTCTCACACCTTAACTAAATGTTGTAGACTCAAACTTCTTGCTGTCATTAGTGTATTTTAGCAACTTGAAGATGTTTCCAGCATTAATTTCATTGTGCTTTTGCTCATTTTGAAGAATTTGACAGTTTCACCTGAAGTGTACATTCGGGCTGAAAATTTATTTAAAGCAATACAAAGTTCATTTTGGCTCTCACACCTTAACTAAATGTTGTAGACTTAAACTTTTTACTGTCATTAGTGTATTTTAGCAACTTGAAGATGATTCCAGCATTAATTTCATTGTGCTTTTGCTCATTTTGAAGATTTTGACAGTTTCACCTGAAGTGTACAATCAAGGGCTGAAAACGCGTTTAAAGCAATAAAAAGTTAATTTTGGCTCTCACACCTTAACTAAATGTTGTAGACTCAAACTTTTTGCTGTCATTAGTGTATTTTAGCAACTTGAAGATGATTCCAGCATTAATTTCATTGTGCTTTTGCTCATTTTGAATATTTTGACAGTTTCACCTGAAGTGTACAATCAGGTGCTGAAAACGCGTTTACAGCAATACAAAGTTCATTTTGGCTCTCACACCTTAACTAAATGTTGTAGACTCAAACTTTTTTGCTGTCATTAGTGTATTTTAGCAACTTGAATATGATTCCAGCATTAATTTCATTGTGCTTCTGCTCATTTTGAATATTTTGACAGTTTAACCTGAAGTGTACAATCAGGTGCTGAAAACGCGTTTACAGCAATACAAAGTTTATTTTGGCTCTCACACCTTAACTAAATGTTGTAGACTCAAACTTTTTGCTGTCATTAGTGTATTTTAGCAACTTGAAGATGATTCCAGCATTAATTTCATCGTGCTTTTGCTCATTTTGAAGATTTTGACAGTTTCACCTGCAGTGTACATTCAGGTGCTGAAAACGCGTTTACAGCAATAAAAAGTTCATTTTGGCTCTCACACCATAACTAAATGTTGTAGACTTAAACTTCTTGCTGTCATTAGTGTATTTTAGCAACTTGAAGGTGATTCCAGCATTAATTTCATTGTGCTTTTGCTCATTTTGAAGATTTTGGCAGTTTCACCTGAAGTGTACAATCTTGGGCTGAAAACGCGTTTAAAGCAATACAAAGTTCATTTAGGCTCTCACACCTCAACTAAATGTTGTAGACTCAAACTTTTTGCTGTCATTAGTGTATTTTAGCAACTTGAAGATGATTCCAGCATTCATTTCATTGTGCTTTTGCTTATTTTGAAGATTTTGACAGTTTCACCTTAAGTGTACAATCAGGTGCTGAAAACGCGTTTACAGCAATACAAAGTTCATTTTGGCTCTCACACCTTAACTAAATGTTGTAGACTCAAACTTGTTGCTGACATTAGTGTATTTTAGCAACTTGAAGATGTTTCCAGCATTAATTTCATTGTGCTTTTGCTCATTTTGAAGAATTTGACAGTTTCACCTGAAGTGTACATTCGGGCTGAAAATGCATTTAAAGCAATACAAAGTTCATTTTGGCTCTCACACCTTAACTAAATGTTGTAGACTCAAACTTTTTACTGTCATTAGTGTATTTTAGCAACTTGAAGATGATTCCAGCATTAATTTCATTGTGCTTTTGCTCATTTTGAATATTTTGACAGTTTCACCTGAAGTGTACAATCAGGTGCTGAAAACGCGTTTACAGCAATACAAAGTTCATTTTGGCTCTCACACCTTAACTAAATGTTGTAGACTCAAACTTTTTGCTGTCATTAGTGTATTTTAGCAACTTGAATATGATTCCAGCATTAATTTCATTGTGCTTTTGCTCATTTTGAATATTTTGACAGTTTCACCTGAAGTGTACAATCAGGTGCTGAAAACGCGTTTACAGCAATACAAAGTTCATTTTGGCTCTCACACCTTAACTAAATGTTGTAGACTCAAACTTTTTGCTGTCATTAGTGTATTTTAGCAACTTGAAGATGATTCCAGCATTAATTTCATTGTGCTTTTGCTCATTTTGAAGATTTTGACAGTTTCACCTGAAGTGTACAATCAGGTGCTGAAAAAGCGTTTACAGCAATACAAAGTTCATTTTGGCTCTCACACCTTAACTAAATGTTGTAGACTCAAACTTTTTGCTGTCATTAGTGTATTTTAGCAACTTGAAGATGATTCCAGCATTAATTTCATTGTGCTTTTGCTCATTTTGAAGATTTTGACAGTTTCACCTGAAGTGTACTATCGGGCTGAAAATGCATTTAAAGCAATACAAAGTTCATTTTGGCTCTCACACCTTAACTAAATGTTGTAGACTCAAACTTTTTGCTGTCATTAGTGTATTTTAGCAACTTGAAGATGATTCCAGCATTAATTTCATCGTGCTTTTGCTCATTTTGAAGATTTTGACAGTTTCACCTGAAGTGTACATTCAGGTGCTGAAAACGCGTTTACAGCAATAAAAAGTTCATTTTGGCTCTCACACCATAACTAATTGTTGTAGACTCAAACTTCTTGCTGTCATTAGTGTATTTTAGCAACTTGAAGGTGATTCCAGCATTAATTTCATTGTGCTTTTGCTCATTTTGAAGATTTTGACAGTTTCACCTGAAGTGTACAATCGGGCTGAAAATGCATTTAAAGCAATACAAAGTTCATTTAGGCTCTCACACCTTAACTAAATGTTGTAGACTCAAACTTGTTGCTGTCATTAGTGTAATTTAGCAGCTTGAAGATGATTCCAGCATTAATTTAATTGAGCTTTTGCTCATTTTGAAGATTTTGACAGTTTCACCTGAAGTGTACAATCAGGTGCTGAAAACGCGTTTACAGCAATACAAAGTTCATTTAGGCTCTCACACCTTAACTAAATGTTGTAGACTCAAACTTGTTGCTGTCATTAGTGTATTTTAGCAACTTGAAGATGATTCCAGCATTAATTTAATTGTGCTTATGCTCATTTTGAAGATTTTGACAGTTTCACCTGAAGTGTACTATCGGGCTGAAAATGCATTTAAAGCAATACAAAGTTCATTTAGGCTCTCACACCTTAACTAAATGTTGTAGACTCAAACTTTTTGCTGTCATTAGTGTATTTTAGCAACTTGAAGATGATTCCAGCATTAATTTCATTGTGCTTTTGCTCATTTTGAAGATTTTGACAGTTTCACCTGAAGTGTACAATCAGGTGCTGAAAACGCGTTTACAGCAATACAAAGTTCATTTAGGCTCTCACACCTTAACTAAATGTTGTAGACTCAAACTTTTTGCTGTCATTAGTGTATTTTAGCAACTTGAAGATGATTCCAGCATTAATTTCATTGTGCTTTTGCTCATTTTGAAGATTTTGACAGTTTCATCTGAAGTGTACATTCGGGCTGAAAGTGCATTTAAAGCAATACAAAGTTAATTTTGGCTCTCACACCTTAACTAAATGTTGTACACTCAAACTTTTTACTGTCATTAGTGTAATTTAGCAACTTGAAGATGATTCCACCATTAATTTCATTGTGCTTTTGCTCATTTTGAATATTTTGACAGTTTCACCTGAAGTGTACAATCAGGTGCTGAAAACGCGTTTACAGCAATACAAAGTTCATTTTGGCTCTCACACCTTAACTAAATGTTGTAGACTCAAACTTGTTGCTGTCATTAGTGTATTTTAGCAACTTGAAGATGATTCCAGCATTAATTTCATTGTGCTTTTGCTCATTTTGAAGATTTTGACAGTTTCACCTGAATTGTACAATCAAGGGCTGAAAACGCGTTTAAAGCAATGAAAAGTTAATTTAGGCTTTCACACCTTAACTAAATGTTGTAGACTCAAACTTTTTGCTGTCATTAGTGTAATTTAGCAACTTGAAGATGATTCCAGCATTCATTTCATTGTGCTTTTGCTCATTTTGAAGATTTTGACAGTTTCACCTGAAGTGTACAATCAGGTGCTGAAAACGCGTTTACAGCAATACAAAGTTCATTTTGGCTCTCACACCATAACTAAATGTTGTAGACTCAAACTTCTTGCTGTCATTAGTGTATTTTAGCAACTTGAAGGTGATTCCAGCATTAATTTCATTGTGCTTTTGCTCATTTTGAAGATTTTGACAGTTTCACCTGAAGTGTACAATCTTGGGCTGAAAACGCGTTTAAAGCAATACAAAGTTCATTTAGGCTCTCACACCTTAACTAAATGTTGTAGAGTCAAACTTTTTGCTGTCATTAGTGTATTTTAGCAACTTGAAGATGATTCCAGCATTAATTTCATTGTGCTTTTGCTCATTTTGAAGATTTTGACAGTTTCACCTGAAGTGTACAATCAGGTGCTGAAAACGCATGTACAGCAATACAAAGTTCATTTAGGCTCTCACACCTTAACTAAATGTTGTAGACTCAAACTTTTTGCTGTCATTAGTGTATTTTAGCAACTTGAAGATGATTCCAGCATTAATTTCATCGTGCTTTTGCTCATTTTGAAGATTTTGACAGTTTCACCTGAAGTGTATAATCAGGGGCTGAAAACGCGTTTAAAGCAATACAAAGTTAATTTAGGCTCTCACACCTTAACTAAATGTTGTAGACTCAAACTTTTTGCTGTCATTACTGTATTTTTGCAACTTGAAGATGATGCCAGCATTAATTTCATTGTACTTTTGCTCATTTTGAAGATTTTGACAGTTTCACCTGAATTGTACAATCAAGGGCTGAAAACGCGTTTAAAGCAATGAAAAGTTCATTTAGGCTCTCACACCTTAACTAAATGTTGTAGACTCAAATTTTTTGCTGTCATTAGTGTATTTTAGCAACTTGAAGATGATTCCAGCATTAATTTCATCGTGCTTTTGCTCATTTTGAAGATTTTGACAGTTTCACCTGAAGTGTATATTCAGGTGCTGAAAACGCGTTTACAGCAATAAAAAGTTCATTTTGGCTCTCACACCATAACTAAATGTTGTAGACTCAAACTTCTTGCTGTCATTAGTGTATTTTAGCAACTTGAAGATGTTTCCAGCATTATTTCATTGTGCTTTTGCTCATTTTGAAGATTTTGACAGTTTCACCTGAAGGATACAATCAGCGGCTAAAAATGCATTTAAAGCAATACAAAGTTCATTTTGGCTCTCACACCTTAACTAAATGTTGTAGACTCAAACTTCTTGCTGTCATTAGTGTATTTTAGCAACTTGAAGATGTTTCCAGCATTAATTTCATTGTGCTTTTGCTCATTTTGAAGAATTTGACAGTTTCACCTGAAGTGTACATTCGGGCTGAAAATGCATTTAAAGCAATACAAAGTTCATTTTGGCTCTCACACCTTAACTAAATGTTGTACACTCAAACTTGTTGCTGTCATTAGTGTATTTTAGCAACTTGAAGATGATTCCAGCATTAATTTCATTGTGCTTTTGCTCATTTTGAAGATTTTGACAGTTTCACCTGAATTGTACAATCAAGGGCTGAAAACGCGTTTAAAGCAATGAAAAGTTAATTTAGGCTTTCACACCTTAACTAAATGTTGTAGACTCAAACTTTTTGCTGTCATTAGTGTAATTTAGCAACTTGAAGATGATTCCAGCATTCATTTCATTGTGCTTTTGCTCATTTTGAAGATTTTGACAGTTTCACCTGAAGTGTACAATCAGGTGCTGAAAACGCGTTTACAGCAATACAAAGTTCATTTTGGCTCTCACACCTTAACTAAATGTTGTAAACTCAAAATTTTTGCTGTCATTAGTGTATTTTAGCAACTTGAAGATGATTCCAGCATTAATTTCATCGTGCTTTTGCTCATTTTGAAGATTTTGACAGTTTCACCTGAAGTGTACAATCTTGGGCTGAAAACGCGTTTAAAGCAATACAAAGTTCATTTAGGCTCTCACACCTTAACTAAATGTTGTAGACTCAAACTTTTTGCTGTCATTAGTGTATTTTAGCAACTTGAAGATGATTCCAGCATTAATTTCATTGTGCTTTTGCTCATTTTTAAGATTTTGACAGTTTCACCTGAAGTGTACAATCGGGCTGAAAATGCATTTAAAGCAATACAAAGTTCATTTAGGCTCTCACACCTTAACTAAATGTTGTAGACTCAAACTTTTTGCTGTCATTAGTGTATTTTAGCAACTTGAAGATGATTCCAGCATTAATTTCATTGTGCTTTTGCTCATTTTGTAGATTTTGACAGTTTCACCTGAAGTGTACAATCTTGGGCTAAAAACGCGTTTAAAGCAATACAAAGTTCATTTTGGCTCTCACACCTTAACTAAATGTTGTAGACTCAAACTTTTTGCTGTCATTAGTGTATTTTAGCAACTTGAAGATGATTCCAGCATTAATTTCATTGTGCTTTTGCTCATTTTGTAGATTTTGACAGTTTCACCTGAAGTGTACAATCTTGGGCTAAAAACGCGTTTAAAGCAATACAAAGTTCATTTTGGCTCTCACACCTTAACTAAATGTTGTAGACTCAAACTTGTTGCTGTCATTAGTGTATTTTAGCAACTTGAAGATGATTCCAGCATTAATTTCATTGTGCTTTTGCTCATTTTGAAGATTTTGACAGTTTCACCTGAATTGTACAATCAAGGGCTGAAAACGCGTTTAAAGCAATGAAAAGTTAATTTAGGCTTTCACACCTTAACTAAATGTTGTAGACTCAAACTTTTTGCTGTCATTAGTGTAATTTAGCAACTTGAAGATGATTCCAGCATTCATTTCATTGTGCTTTTGCTCATTTTGAAGATTTTGACAGTTTCACCTGAAGTGTACAATCAGGTGCTGAAAACGCGTTTACAGCAATACAAAGTTCATTTTGGCTCTCACACCATAACTAAATGTTGTAGACTCAAACTTGTTGCTGTCATTAGTGTATTTTAGCAACTTGAAGGTGATTCCAGCATTAATTTCATTGTGCTTTTGCTCATTTTGAAGATTTTGACAGTTTCACCTGAAGTGTACAATCTTGGGCTGAAAACGCGTTTAAAGCAATACAAAGTTCATTTAGGCTCTCACACCTTAACTAAATGTTGTAGAGTCAAACTTTTTGCTGTCATTAGTGTATTTTAGCAACTTGAAGATGATTCCAGCATTAATTTCATTGTGCTTTTGCTCATTTTGAAGATTTTGACAGTTTCACCTGAAGTGTACAATCAGGTGCTGAAAACGCATGTACAGCAATACAAAGTTCATTTAGGCTCTCACACCTTAACTAAATGTTGTAGACTCAAACTTTTTGCTGTCATTAGTGTATTTTAGCAACTTGAAGATGATTCCAGCATTAATTTCATCGTGCTTTTGCTCATTTTGAAGATTTTGACAGTTTCACCTGAAGTGTATAATCAGGGGCTGAAAACGCGTTTAAAGCAATACAAAGTTAATTTAGGCTCTCACACCTTAACTAAATGTTGTAGACTCAAACTTTTTGCTGTCATTACTGTATTTTTGCAACTTGAAGATGATGCCAGCATTAATTTCATTGTACTTTTGCTCATTTTGAAGATTTTGACAGTTTCACCTGAATTGTACAATCAAGGGCTGAAAACGCGTTTAAAGCAATGAAAAGTTCATTTAGGCTCTCACACCTTAACTAAATGTTGTAGACTCAAATTTTTTGCTGTCATTAGTGTATTTTAGCAACTTGAAGATGATTCCAGCATTAATTTCATCGTGCTTTTGCTCATTTTGAAGATTTTGACAGTTTCACCTGAAGTGTATATTCAGGTGCTGAAAACGCGTTTACAGCAATAAAAAGTTCATTTTGGCTCTCACACCATAACTAAATGTTGTAGACTCAAACTTCTTGCTGTCATTAGTGTATTTTAGCAACTTGAAGATGTTTCCAGCATTAATTTCATTGTGCTTTTGCTCATTTTGAAGATTTTGACAGTTTCACCTGAAGGATACAATCAGCGGCTAAAAATGCATTTAAAGCAATACAAAGTTCATTTTGGCTCTCACACCTTAACTAAATGTTGTAGACTCAAACTTCTTGCTGTCATTAGTGTATTTTAGCAACTTGAAGATGTTTCCAGCATTAATTTCATTGTGCTTTTGCTCATTTTGAAGAATTTGACAGTTTCACCTGAAGTGTACATTCGGGCTGAAAATGCATTTAAAGCAATACAAAGTTCATTTTGGCTCTCACACCTTAACTAAATGTTGTACACTCAAACTTGTTGCTGTCATTAGTGTATTTTAGCAACTTGAAGATGATTCCAGCATTAATTTCATTGCTCATTTTGAAGATTTTGACAGTTTCACCTGAATTGTACAATCAAGGGCTGAAAACGCGTTTAAAGCAATGAAAAGTTAATTTAGGCTTTCACACCTTAACTAAATGTTGTAGACTCAAACTTTTTGCTGTCATTAGTGTAATTTAGCAACTTGAAGATGATTCCAGCATTCATTTCATTGTGCTTTTGCTCATTTTGAAGATTTTGACAGTTTCACCTGAAGTGTACAATCAGGTGCTGAAAACGCGTTTACAGCAATACAAAGTTCATTTTGGCTCTCACACCATAACTAAATGTTGTAGACTCAAACTTCTTGCTGTCATTAGTGTATTTTAGCAACTTGAAGGTGATTCCAGCATTAATTTCATTGTGCTTTTGCTCATTTTGAAGATTTTGACAGTTTCACCTGAAGTGTACAATCTTGGGCTGAAAACGCGTTTAAAGCAATACAAAGTTCATTTAGGCTCTCACACCTTAACTAAATGTTGTAGAGTCAAACTTTTTGCTGTCATTAGTGTATTTTAGCAACTTGAAGATGATTCCAGCATTAATTTCATTGTGCTTTTGCTCATTTTGAAGATTTTGACAGTTTCACCTGAAGTGTACAATCAGGTGCTGAAAACGCATGTACAGCAATACAAAGTTCATTTAGGCTCTCACACCTTAACTAAATGTTGTAGACTCAAACTTTTTGCTGTCATTAGTGTATTTTAGCAACTTGAAGATGATTCCAGCATTAATTTCATCGTGCTTTTGCTCATTTTGAAGATTTTGACAGTTTCACCTGAAGTGTATAATCAGGGGCTGAAAACGCGTTTAAAGCAATACAAAGTTAATTTAGGCTCTCACACCTTAACTAAATGTTGTAGACTCAAACTTTTTGCTGTCATTACTGTATTTTTGCAACTTGAAGATGATGCCAGCATTAATTTCATTGTACTTTTGCTCATTTTGAAGATTTTGACAGTTTCACCTGAATTGTACAATCAAGGGCTGAAAACGCGTTTAAAGCAATGAAAAGTTCATTTAGGCTCTCACACCTTAACTAAATGTTGTAGACTCAAATTTTTTGCTGTCATTAGTGTATTTTAGCAACTTGAAGATGATTCCAGCATTAATTTCATCGTGCTTTTGCTCATTTTGAAGATTTTGACAGTTTCACCTGAAGTGTATATTCAGGTGCTGAAAACGCGTTTACAGCAATAAAAAGTTCATTTTGGCTCTCACACCATAACTAAATGTTGTAGACTCAAACTTCTTGCTGTCATTAGTGTATTTTAGCAACTTGAAGATGTTTCCAGCATTATTTCATTGTGCTTTTGCTCATTTTGAAGATTTTGACAGTTTCACCTGAAGGATACAATCAGCGGCTAAAAATGCATTTAAAGCAATACAAAGTTCATTTTGGCTCTCACACCTTAACTAAATGTTGTAGACTCAAACTTCTTGCTGTCATTAGTGTATTTTAGCAACTTGAAGATGTTTCCAGCATTAATTTCATTGTGCTTTTGCTCATTTTGAAGAATTTGACAGTTTCACCTGAAGTGTACATTCGGGCTGAAAATGCATTTAAAGCAATACAAAGTTCATTTTGGCTCTCACACCTTAACTAAATGTTGTACACTCAAACTTGTTGCTGTCATTAGTGTATTTTAGCAACTTGAAGATGATTCCAGCATTAATTTCATTGTGCTTTTGCTCATTTTGAAGATTTTGACAGTTTCACCTGAATTGTACAATCAAGGGCTGAAAACGCGTTTAAAGCAATGAAAAGTTAATTTAGGCTTTCACACCTTAACTAAATGTTGTAGACTCAAACTTTTTGCTGTCATTAGTGTAATTTAGCAACTTGAAGATGATTCCAGCATTCATTTCATTGTGCTTTTGCTCATTTTGAAGATTTTGACAGTTTCACCTGAAGTGTACAATCAGGTGCTGAAAACGCGTTTACAGCAATACAAAGTTCATTTTGGCTCTCACACCTTAACTAAATGTTGTAAACTCAAAATTTTTGCTGTCATTAGTGTATTTTAGCAACTTGAAGATGATTCCAGCATTAATTTCATCGTGCTTTTGCTCATTTTGAAGATTTTGACAGTTTCACCTGAAGTGTACAATCTTGGGCTGAAAACGCGTTTAAAGCAATACAAAGTTCATTTAGGCTCTCACACCTTAACTAAATGTTGTAGACTCAAACTTTTTGCTGTCATTAGTGTATTTTAGCAACTTGAAGATGATTCCAGCATTAATTTCATTGTGCTTTTGCTCATTTTTAAGATTTTGACAGTTTCACCTGAAGTGTACAATCGGGCTGAAAATGCATTTAAAGCAATACAAAGTTCATTTAGGCTCTCACACCTTAACTAAATGTTGTAGACTCAAACTTTTTGCTGTCATTAGTGTATTTTAGCAACTTGAAGATGATTCCAGCATTAATTTCATTGTGCTTTTGCTCATTTTGTAGATTTTGACAGTTTCACCTGAAGTGTACAATCTTGGGCTAAAAACGCGTTTAAAGCAATACAAAGTTCATTTTGGCTCTCACACCTTAACTAAATGTTGTAGACTCAAACTTTTTGCTGTCATTAGTGTATTTTAGCAACTTGAAGATGATTCCAGCATTAATTTCATTGTGCTTTTGCTCATTTTGTAGATTTTGACAGTTTCACCTGAAGTGTACAATCTTGGGCTAAAAACGCGTTTAAAGCAATACAAAGTTCATTTTGGCTCTCACACCTTAACTAAATGTTGTAGACTCAAACTTGTTGCTGTCATTAGTGTATTTTAGCAACTTGAAGATGATTCCAGCATTAATTTCATTGTGCTTTTGCTCATTTTGAAGATTTTGACAGTTTCACCTGAATTGTACAATCAAGGGCTGAAAACGCGTTTAAAGCAATGAAAAGTTAATTTAGGCTTTCACACCTTAACTAAATGTTGTAGACTCAAACTTTTTGCTGTCATTAGTGTAATTTAGCAACTTGAAGATGATTCCAGCATTCATTTCATTGTGCTTTTGCTCATTTTGAAGATTTTGACAGTTTCACCTGAAGTGTACAATCAGGTGCTGAAAACGCGTTTACAGCAATACAAAGTTCATTTTGGCTCTCACACCATAACTAAATGTTGTAGACTCAAACTTGTTGCTGTCATTAGTGTATTTTAGCAACTTGAAGGTGATTCCAGCATTAATTTCATTGTGCTTTTGCTCATTTTGAAGATTTTGACAGTTTCACCTGAAGTGTACAATCTTGGGCTGAAAACGCGTTTAAAGCAATACAAAGTTCATTTAGGCTCTCACACCTTAACTAAATGTTGTAGAGTCAAACTTTTTGCTGTCATTAGTGTATTTTAGCAACTTGAAGATGATTCCAGCATTAATTTCATTGTGCTTTTGCTCATTTTGAAGATTTTGACAGTTTCACCTGAAGTGTACAATCAGGTGCTGAAAACGCATGTACAGCAATACAAAGTTCATTTAGGCTCTCACACCTTAACTAAATGTTGTAGACTCAAACTTTTTGCTGTCATTAGTGTATTTTAGCAACTTGAAGATGATTCCAGCATTAATTTCATCGTGCTTTTGCTCATTTTGAAGATTTTGACAGTTTCACCTGAAGTGTATAATCAGGGGCTGAAAACGCGTTTAAAGCAATACAAAGTTAATTTAGGCTCTCACACCTTAACTAAATGTTGTAGACTCAAACTTTTTGCTGTCATTACTGTATTTTTGCAACTTGAAGATGATGCCAGCATTAATTTCATTGTACTTTTGCTCATTTTGAAGATTTTGACAGTTTCACCTGAATTGTACAATCAAGGGCTGAAAACGCGTTTAAAGCAATGAAAAGTTCATTTAGGCTCTCACACCTTAACTAAATGTTGTAGACTCAAATTTTTTGCTGTCATTAGTGTATTTTAGCAACTTGAAGATGATTCCAGCATTAATTTCATCGTGCTTTTGCTCATTTTGAAGATTTTGACAGTTTCACCTGAAGTGTATATTCAGGTGCTGAAAACGCGTTTACAGCAATAAAAAGTTCATTTTGGCTCTCACACCATAACTAAATGTTGTAGACTCAAACTTCTTGCTGTCATTAGTGTATTTTAGCAACTTGAAGATGTTTCCAGCATTAATTTCATTGTGCTTTTGCTCATTTTGAAGATTTTGACAGTTTCACCTGAAGGATACAATCAGCGGCTAAAAATGCATTTAAAGCAATACAAAGTTCATTTTGGCTCTCACACCTTAACTAAATGTTGTAGACTCAAACTTCTTGCTGTCATTAGTGTATTTTAGCAACTTGAAGATGTTTCCAGCATTAATTTCATTGTGCTTTTGCTCATTTTGAAGAATTTGACAGTTTCACCTGAAGTGTACATTCGGGCTGAAAATGCATTTAAAGCAATACAAAGTTCATTTTGGCTCTCACACCTTAACTAAATGTTGTACACTCAAACTTGTTGCTGTCATTAGTGTATTTTAGCAACTTGAAGATGATTCCAGCATTAATTTCATTGCTCATTTTGAAGATTTTGACAGTTTCACCTGAATTGTACAATCAAGGGCTGAAAACGCGTTTAAAGCAATGAAAAGTTAATTTAGGCTTTCACACCTTAACTAAATGTTGTAGACTCAAACTTTTTGCTGTCATTAGTGTAATTTAGCAACTTGAAGATGATTCCAGCATTCATTTCATTGTGCTTTTGCTCATTTTGAAGATTTTGACAGTTTCACCTGAAGTGTACAATCAGGTGCTGAAAACGCGTTTACAGCAA
Organism: Leptonotus elevatus; assembly: GCF_054856555.1. NCBI lineage: Eukaryota > Metazoa > Chordata > Actinopteri > Syngnathiformes > Syngnathidae > Leptonotus > Leptonotus elevatus. The sequence goes on from NW_028233685.1 coordinate 670,657, forward strand.
TACAAAGTTCATTTTGGCTCTCACACCTTAACTAAATGTTGTAAACTCAAAATTTTTGCTGTCATTAGTGTATTTTAGCAACTTGAAGATGATTCCAGCATTAATTTCATCGTGCTTTTGCTCATTTTGAAGATTTTGACAGTTTCACCTGAAGTGTACTATCGGGCTAAAAATGCATTTAAAGCAATACAAAGTTCATTTTGGCTCTCACACCTTAACTAAATGTTGTAGACTCAAACTTTTTGCTGTCATTAGTGTATTTTAGCAACTTGAAGATGATTCCAGCATTAATTTCATTGTGCTTTTGCTCATTTTGTAGATTTTGACAGTTTCACCTGAATTGTACAATCAAGGGCTGAAAACGCGTTTAAAGCAATGAAAAGTTCATTTAGGCTTTCACACCTTAACTAAATGTTGTAGACTCAAACTTTTTGCTGTCATTAGTGTATTTTAGCAACTTGAAGATGATTCCAGCATTAATTTCATCGTGCTTTTGCTCATTTTGAAGATTGTGACAGTTTCACCTGAAGTGTACATTCAGGTGCTGAAAACGCGTTTACAGCAATAAAAAGTTCATTTTGGCTCTCACACCATAACTAAATGTTGTAGACTCAAACTTCTTGCTGTCATTAGTGTATTTTAGCAACTTGAAGGTGATTCCAGCATTAATTTCATTGTGCTTTTGCTCATTTTGAAGATTTTGACAGTTTCACCTGAAGTGTACAATCTTGGGCTGAAAACGCGTTTAAAGCAATACAAAGTTCATTTAGGCTCTCATACCTTAACTAAATGTTGTAGACTCAAACTTTTTGCTGTCATTAGTGTATTTTAGCAACTTGAAGATGATTCCAGCATTCATTTCATTGTGCTTTTGCTCATTTTGAAGATTTTGACAGTTTCACCTGAAGTGTACAATCAGGTGCTGAAAACGCGATTACAGCAATACAAAGTTCATTTTGGCTCTCACACCTTAACTAAATGTTGTAGACTCAAACTTGTTGCTGTCATTAGTGTATTTTAGCAACTTGAAGATGTTTCCAGCATTAATTTCATTGTGCTTTTGCTCATTTTGAAGAATTTGACAGTTTCACCTGAAGTGTACATTCGGGCTGAAAATGCATTTAAAGCAATACAAAGTTCATTTTGGCTCTCACACCTTAACTAAATGTTATAGACTTAAACTTTTTACTGTCATTAGTGTATTTTAGCAACTTAAAGATGATTCCAGCATTAATTTCATTGTGCTTTTGCTCATTTTGAATATTTTGACAGTTTCACCTGAAGTGTACAATCAGGTGCTGAAAACGCGTTTACAGCAATACAAAGTTCATTTTGGCTCTCACACCTTAACTAAATGTTGTAGACTCAAACTTTTTGCTGTCATTAGTGTATTTTAGCAATTTGAAGATGATTCCAGCATTAATTTCATTGTGCTTTTGCTCATTTTGAAGATTTTGACAGTTTCACCTGAAGTGTACTATCGGGCTGAAAATGCATTTAAAGCAATACAAAGTTCATTTTGGCTCTCACACCTTAACTAAATGTTGTAGACTCAAACTTTTTGCTGTCATTAGTGTATTTTAGCAACTTGAAGATGATTCCAGCATTAATTTCATTGTGCTTTTGCTCATTTTGAAGATTTTGACAGTTTCACCTGAAGTGTACATTCAGGTGCTGAAAACGCGTTTACAGCAATAAAAAGTTCATTTTGGCTCTCACACCATAACTAAATGTTGTAGACTCAAACTTCTTGCTGTCATTAGTGTATTTTAGCAACTTGAAGGTGATTCCAGCATTAATTTCATTGTGCTTTTGCTCATTTTGAAGATTTTGACAGTTTCACCTGAAGTGTACAATCTTGGGCTGAAAACGCGTTTAAAGCAATACAAAGTTCATTTAGGCTCTCACACCTTAACTAAATGTTGTAGACTCAAACTTTTTGCTGTCATTAGTGTATTTTAGCAACTTGAAGATGATTCCAGCATTAATTTCATTGTGCTTTTGCTCATTTTTAAGATTTTGACAGTTTCACCTGAAGTGTACAATCGGGCTGAAAATGCATTTAAAGCAATACAAAGTTCATTTAGGCTCTCACACCTTAACTAAATGTTGTAGACTCAAACTTGTTACTGTCATTAGTGTATTTTAGCAGCTTGAAGATGATTCCAGCATTAATTTAATTGTGCTTTTGCTCATTTTGAAGATTTTGACAGTTTCACCTGAGGTGTCCAATCGGGCTGAAAATGCATTTAAAGCAATACAAAGTTAATTTTGGCTCTCACACCTTAACTAAATGTTGTAGACTCAAACTTTTTGCTGTCATTAGTGTATTTTAGCAACTTGAAGATGATTCCAGCATTAATTTCATTGTGCTTTTGCTCATTTTGAAGATTTTGACAGTTTCACCTGAAGTGTACTATCGGGCTGAAAATGCATTTAAAGCAATACAAAGTTAATTTTGGCTCTCACACCTTAACTAAATGTTGTAGACTCAAACTTCTTGCTGTCATTAGTGTATTTTAGCAACTTGAAGGTGATTCCAGCATTAATTTCATTGTGCTTTTGCTCATTTTGAAGATTTTGACAGTTTCACCTGAAGTGTACAATCTTGGGCTAAAAACGCGTTTAAAGCAATACAAAGTTCATTTAGGCTCTCACACCTTAACTAAATGTTGTAGACTCAAACTTCTTGCTGTCATTAGTGTATTTTAGCAACTTGAAGGTGATTCCAGCATTAATTTCATTGTGCTTTTGCTCATTTTGAAGATTTTGACAGTTTCACCTGAAGTGTACAATCAGGGGCTGAAAATGCATTTAAAGCAATACAAAGTTCATTTAGGCTCTCACACCTTAACTAAATGTTGTACACTCAAACTTTTTACTGTCATTAGTGTATTTTAGCAACTTGAAGATGATTCCAGCATTAATTTCATTGTGCTTTTGCTCATTTTGAAGATTTTGACAGTTTCACCTGAAGTGTATAATCAGGGGCTGAAAACGCGTTTAAAGCAATACAAAGTTAATTTAGGCTCTCACACCTTAACTAAATGTTGTAGACTCAAACTTGTTGCTGTCATTAGTGTATTTTAGCAACTTGAAGATGTTTCCAGCATTAATTTCATTGTGCTTTTGCTCATTTTGAAGATTTTGACAGTTTCACCTGAAGGATACAATCAGCGGCTAAAAATGCATTTAAAGCAATACAAAGTTCATTTTGGCTCTCACACCTTAACTAAATGTTGTAGACTCAAATTTTTTGCTGTCATTAGTGTATTTTAGCAACTTGAAGATGATTCCAGCATTAATTTCATCGTGCTTTTGCTCATTTTGAAGATTTTGACAGTTTCACCTGAAGTGTATATTCAGGTGCTGAAAACGCGTTTACAGCAATAAAAAGTTCATTTTGGCTCTCACACCATAACTAAATGTTGTAGACTCAAACTTCTTGCTGTCATTAGTGTATTTTAGCAACTTGAAGATGTTTCCAGCATTAATTTCATTGTGCTTTTGCTCATTTTGAAGATTTTGACAGTTTCACCTGAAGGATACAATCAGCGGCTAAAAATGCATTTAAAGCAATACAAAGTTCATTTTGGCTCTCACACCTTAACTAAATGTTGTAGACTCAAACTTTTTACTGTCATTAGTGTAATTTAGCAACTTGAAGATGATTCCACCATTAATTTCATTGTGCTTTTGCTCATTTTGAATATTTTGACAGTTTCACCTGAAGTGTACAATCAGGTGCTGAAAACGCGTTTACAGCAATACAAAGTTCATTTTGGCTCTCACACCTTAACTAAATGTTGTAGACTCAAACTTGTTGCTGTCATTAGGTTATTTTAGCAACTTGAAGATGATTCCAGCATTAATTTCATTGTGCTTTTGCTCATTTTGAAGATTTTGACGGTTTCACCTGAATTGTACAATCAAGGGCTGAAAACGCGTTTAAAGCAATGAAAAGTTAATTTAGGCTTTCACACCTTAACTAAATGTTGTAGACTCAAACTTTTTGCTGTCATTAGTGTAATTTAGCAACTTGAAGATGATTCCAGCATTCATTTCATTGTGCTTTTGCTCATTTTGAAGATTTTGACAGTTTCACCTGAAGTGTACAATCAGGTGCTGAAAACGCGTTTACAGCAATACAAAGTTCATTTTGGCTCTCACACCTTAACTAAATGTTGTAGACTCAAACTTTTTGCTGTCATTAGTGTATTTTAGCAACTTGAAGATGATTCCAGCATTAATTTCATCGTGCTTTTGCTCATTTTGAAGATTTTGACAGTTTCACCTGAAGTGTACAATCAGGTGCTGAAAACGCGTTTACAGCAATAAAAAGTTCATTTTGGCTCTCACACCATAACTAAATGTTGTAGACTTAAACTTTTTACTGTCATTAGTGTATTTTAGCAACTTAAAGATGATTCCAGCATTAATTTCATTGTGCTTTTGCTCATTTTGAATATTTTGACAGTTTCACCTGAAGTGTACATTCAGGTGCTGAAAACGCGTTTACAGCAATAAAAAGTTAATTTTGGCTCTCACACCATAACTAAATGTTGTAGACTCAAACTTCTTGCTGTCATTAGTGTATTTTAGCAACTTGAAGGTGATTCCAGCATTAATTTCATTGTGCTTTTGCTCATTTTGAAGATTTTGACAGTTTCACCTGAAGTGTACAATCTTGGGCTGAAAACGCGTTTAAAGCAATACAAAGTTCATTTAGGCTCTCATACCTTAACTAAATGTTGTAGACTCAAACTTTTTGCTGTCATTAGTGTATTTTAGCAACTTGAAGATGATTCCAGCATTCATTTCATTGTGCTTTTGCTCATTTTGAAGATTTTGACAGTTTCACCTGAAGTGTACAATCAGGTGCTGAAAACGCGTTTACAGCAATACAAAGTTCATTTTGGCTCTCACACCTTAACTAAATGTTGTAGACTCAAACTTTTTGCTGTCATTAGTGTATTTTAGCAATTTGAAGATGATTCCAGCATTAATTTCATTGTGCTTTTGCTCATTTTGAAGATTTTGACAGTTTCACCTGAAGTGTACTATCGGGCTGAAAATGCATTTAAAGCAATACAAAGTTCATTTTGGCTCTCACACCTTAACTAAATGTTGTAGACTCAAACTTTTTGCTGTCATTAGTGTATTTTAGCAACTTGAAGATGATTCCAGCATTAATTTCATCGTGCTTTTGCTCATTTTGAAGATTTTGACAGTTTCACCTGAAGTGTACATTCAGGTGCTGAAAACGCGTTTACAGCAATAAAAAGTTCATTTTGGCTCTCACACCATAACTAAATGTTGTAGACTCAAACTTCTTGCTGTCATTAGTGTATTTTAGCAACTTGAAGGTGATTCCAGCATTAATTTCATTGTGCTTTTGCTCATTTTGAAGATTTTGACAGTTTCACCTGAAGTGTACAATCTTGGGCTGAAAACGCGTTTAAAGCAATACAAAGTTCATTTAGGCTCTCACACCTTAACTAAATGTTGTAGACTCAAACTTTTTGCTGTCATTAGTGTATTTTAGCAACTTGAAGATGATTCCAGCATTAATTTCATTGTGCTTTTGCTCATTTTTAAGATTTTGACAGTTTCACCTGAAGTGTACAATCGGGCTGAAAATGCATTTAAAGCAATACAAAGTTCATTTAGGCTCTCACACCTTAACTAAATGTTGTAGACTCAAACTTGTTACTGTCATTAGTGTATTTTAGCAGCTTGAAGATGATTCCAGCATTAATTTAATTGTGCTTTTGCTCATTTTGAAGATTTTGACAGTTTCACCTGAAGTGTCCAATCGGGCTGAAAATGCATTTAAAGCAATACAAAGTTAATTTTGGCTCTCACACCTTAACTAAATGTTGTAGACTCAAACTTTTTGCTGTCATTAGTGTATTTTAGCAACTTGAAGATGATTCCAGCATTAATTTCATTGTGCTTTTGCTCATTTTGAAGATTTTGACAGTTTCACCTGAAGTGTACTATCGGGCTGAAAATGCATTTAAAGCAATACAAAGTTAATTTTGGCTCTCACACCTTAACTAAATGTTGTAGACTCAAACTTCTTGCTGTCATTAGTGTATTTTAGCAACTTGAAGGTGATTCCAGCATTAATTTCATTGTGCTTTTGCTCATTTTGAAGATTTTGACAGTTTCACCTGAAGTGTACAATCAGGGGCTGAAAATGCATTTAAAGCAATACAAAGTTCATTTAGGCTCTCACACCTTAACTAAATGTTGTACACTCAAACTTTTTACTGCCATTAGTGTATTTTAGCAACTTGAAGATGATTCCAGCATTAATTTCATTGTGCTTTTGCTCATTTTGAAGATTTTGACAGTTTCACCTGAAGTGTATAATCAGGGGCTGAAAACGCGTTTAAAGCAATACAAAGTTAATTTAGGCTCTCACACCTTAACTAAATGTTGTAGACTCAAACTTGTTGCTGTCATTAGTGTATTTTAGCAACTTGAAGATGTTTCCAGCATTAATTTCATTGTGCTTTTGCTCATTTTGAAGATTTTGACAGTTTCACCTGAAGGATACAATCAGCGGCTAAAAATGCATTTAAAGCAATACAAAGTTCATTTTGGCTCTCACACCTTAACTAAATGTTGTAGACTCAAACTTCTTGCTGTCATTAGTGTATTTTAGCAACTTGAAGATGTTTCCAGCATTAATTTCATTGTGCTTTTGCTCATTTTGAAGATTTTGACAGTTTCACCTGAAGTGTACAATCAAGGGCTGAAAACGCGTTTAAAGCAATAAAAAGTTAATTTTGGCTCTCACACCTTAACTAAATGTTGTAGACTCAAACTTTTTGCTGTCATTAGTGTATTTTAGCAACTTGAAGATGATTCCAGCATTAATTTCATTGTGCTTTTGCTCATTTTGAATATTTTGACAGTTTCACCTGAAGTGTACAATCAGGTGCTGAAAACGCGTTTACAGCAATACAAAGTTCATTTTGGCTCTCACACCTTAACTAAATGTTGTAGACTCAAACTTTTTTGCTGTCATTAGTGTATTTTAGCAACTTGAATATGATTCCAGCATTAATTTCATTGTGCTTTTGCTCATTTTGAATATTTTGACAGTTTAACCTGAAGTGTACAATCAGGTGCTGAAAACGCGTTTACAGCAATACAAAGTTAATTTTGGCTCTCACACCTTAACTAAATGTTGTAGACTCAAACTTTTTTTGCTGTCATTAGTGTATTTTAGCAACTTGAAGATGATTCCAGCATTAATTTCATTGTGCTTTTGCTCATTTTGAAGATTTTGACAGTTTCACCTGAAGTGTACTATCGGGCTGAAAATGCATTTAAAGCAATACAAAGTTTATTTTGGCTCTCACACCTTAACTAAATGTTGTAGACTCAAACTTTTTGCTGTCATTAGTGTATTTTAGCAACTTGAAGATGATTCCAGCATTAATTTCATCGTGCTTTTGCTCATTTTGAAGATTTTGACAGTTTCACCTGCAGTGTACATTCAGGTGCTGAAAACGCGTTTACAGCAATAAAAAGTTCATTTTGGCTCTCACACCATAACTAAATGTTGTAGACTTAAACTTCTTGCTGTCATTAGTGTATTTTAGCAACTTGAAGGTGATTCCAGCATTAATTTCATTGTGCTTTTGCTCATTTTGAAGATTTTGGCAGTTTCACCTGAAGTGTACAATCTTGGGCTGAAAACGCGTTTAAAGCAATACAAAGTTCATTTAGGCTCTCACACCTCAACTAAATGTTGTAGACTCAAACTTTTTGCTGTCATTAGTGTATTTTAGCAACTTGAAGATGATTCCAGCATTCATTTCATTGTGCTTTTGCTTATTTTGAAGATTTTGACAGTTTCACCTTAAGTGTACAATCAGGTGCTGAAAACGCGTTTACAGCAATACAAAGTTCATTTTGGCTCTCACACCTTAACTAAATGTTGTAGACTCAAACTTGTTGCTGACATTAGTGTATTTTAGCAACTTGAAGATGTTTCCAGCATTAATTTCATTGTGCTTTTGCTCATTTTGAAGAATTTGACAGTTTCACCTGAAGTGTACATTCGGGCTGAAAATGCATTTAAAGCAATACAAAGTTCATTTTGGCTCTCACACCTTAACTAAATGTTGTAGACTTAAACTTTTTACTGTCATTAGTGTATTTTAGCAACTTGAAGATGATTCCAGCATTAATTTCATTGTGCTTTTGCTCATTTTGAATATTTTGACAGTTTCACCTGAAGTGTACAATCAGGTGCTGAAAACGCGTTTACAGCAATACAAAGTTCATTTTGGCTCTCACACCTTAACTAAATGTTGTAGACTCAAACTTTTTGCTGTCATTAGTGTATTTTAGCAACTTGAATATGATTCCAGCATTAATTTCATTGTGCTTTTGCTCATTTTGAATATTTTGACAGTTTCACCTGAAGTGTACAATCAGGTGCTGAAAACGCGTTTACAGCAATACAAAGTTCATTTTGGCTCTCACACCTTAACTAAATGTTGTAGACTCAAACTTTTTGCTGTCATTAGTGTATTTTAGCAACTTGAAGATGATTCCAGCATTAATTTCATTGTGCTTTTGCTCATTTTGAAGATTTTGACAGTTTCACCTGAAGTGTACAATCAGGTGCTGAAAACGCGTTTACAGCAATACAAAGTTCATTTTGGCTCTCACACCTTAACTAAATGTTGTAGACTCAAACTTTTTGCTGTCATTAGTGTATTTTAGCAACTTGAAGATGATTCCAGCATTAATTTCATTGTGCTTTTGCTCATTTTGAAGATTTTGACAGTTTCACCTGAAGTGTACTATCGGGCTGAAAAGGCATTTAAAGCAATACAAAGTTCATTTTGGCTCTCACACCTTAACTAAATGTTGTAGACTCAAACTTTTTGCTGTCATTAGTGTATTTTAGCAACTTGAAGATGATTCCAGCATTAATTTCATTGTGCTTTTGCTCATTTTGAAGATTTTGACAGTTTCACCTGAAGTGTACTATCGGGCTGAAAATGCATTTAAAGCAATACAAAGTTCATTTTGGCTCTCACACCTTAACTAAATGTTGTAGACTCAAACTTTTTGCTGTCATTAGTGTATTTTAGCAACTTGAAGATGATTCCAGCATTAATTTCATCGTGCTTTTGCTCATTTTGAAGATTTTGACAGTTTCACCTGAAGTGTACATTCAGGTGCTGAAAACGCGTTTACAGCAATAAAAAGTTCATTTTGGCTCTCACACCATAACTAAATGTTGTAGACTCAAACTTCTTGCTGTCATTAGTGTATTTTAGCAACTTGAAGGTGATTCCAGCATTAATTTCATTGTGCTTTTGCTCATTTTGAAGATTTTGACAGTTTCACCTGAAGTGTACATTCAGGTGCTGAAAACGCGTTTACAGCAATAAAAAGTTCATTTTGGCTCTCACACCATAACTAAATGTTGTAGACTCAAACTTGTTGCTGTCATTAGTGTAATTTAGCAGCTTGAAGATGATTCCAGCATTAATTTAATTGAGCTTTTGCTCATTTTGAAGATTTTGACAGTTTCACCTGAAGTGTACAATCAGGTGCTGAAAACGCGTTTACAGCAATACAAAGTTCATTTAGGCTCTCACACCTTAACTAAATGTTGTAGACTCAAACTTGTTGCTGTCATTAGTGTATTTTAGCAACTTGAAGATGATTCCAGCATTAATTTAATTGTGCTTATGCTCATTTTGAAGATTTTGACAGTTTCACCTGAAGTGTACTATCGGGCTGAAAATGCATTTAAAGCAATACAAAGTTCATTTAGGCTCTCACACCTTAACTAAATGTTGTAGACTCAAACTTTTTGCTGTCATTAGTGTATTTTAGCAACTTGAAGATGATTCCAGCATTAATTTCATTGTGCTTTTGCTCATTTTGAAGATTTTGACAGTTTCACCTGAAGTGTACAATCAGGTGCTGAAAACGCGTTTACAGCAATACAAAGTTCATTTAGGCTCTCACACCTTAACTAAATGTTGTAGACTCAAACTTTTTGCTGTCATTAGTGTATTTTAGCAACTTGAAGATGATTCCAGCATTAATTTCATTGTGCTTTTGCTCATTTTGAAGATTTTGACAGTTCCATCTGAAGTGTACATTCGGGCTGAAAGTGCATTTAAAGCAATACAAAGTTAATTTTGGCTCTCACACCTTAACTAAATGTTGTACACTCAAACTTTTTACTGTCATTAGTGTATTTTAGCAACTTGAAGATGATTCCAGCATTAATTTCATTGTGATTTTGCTCATTTTGAATATTTTGACAGTTTCACCTGAAGTGTACAATCAGGTGCTGAAAACGCGTTTACAGCAATACAAAGTTCATTTTGGCTCTCACACCTTAACTAAATGTTGTAGACTCAAACTTGTTGCTGTCATTAGTGTATTTTAGCAACTTGAAGATGATTCCAGCATTAATTTCATTGTGCTTTTGCTCATTTTGAAGATTTTGACAGTTTCACCTGAATTGTACAATCAAGGGCTGAAAACGCGTTTAAAGCAATGAAAAGTTAATTTAGGCTTTCACACCTTAACTAAATGTTGTAGACTCAAACTTTTTGCTGTCATTAGTGTAATTTAGCAACTTGAAGATGATTCCAGCATTCATTTCATTGTGCTTTTGCTCATTTTGAAGATTTTGACAGTTTCACCTGAAGTGTACAATCAGGTGCTGAAAACGCGTTTACAGCAATACAAAGTTCATTTTGGCTCTCACACCTTAACTAAATGTTGTAGACTCAAACTTTTTGCTGTCATTAGTGTATTTTAGCAACTTGAAGATGATTCCAGCATTAATTTCATCGTGCTTTTGCTCATTTTGAAGATTTTGACAGTTTCACCTGAAGTGTATATTCAGGTGCTGAAAACGCGTTTACAGCAATAAAAAGTTCATTTTGGCTCTCACACCATAACTAAATGTTGTAGACTCAAACTTCTTGCTGTCATTAGTGTATTTTAGCAACTTGAAGGTGATTCCAGCATTAATTTCATTGTGCTTTTGCTCATTTTGAAGATTTTGACAGTTTCACCTGAAGTGTACAATCTTGGGCTGAAAACGCGTTTAAAGCAATACAAAGTTCATTTAGGCTCTCACACCTTAACTAAATGTTGTAGAGTCAAACTTTTTGCTGTCATTAGTGTATTTTAGCAACTTGAAGATGATTCCAGCATTAATTTCATTGTGCTTTTGCTCATTTTGAAGATTTTGACAGTTTCACCTGAAGTGTACAATCAGGTGCTGAAAACGCGTTTACAGCAATACAAAGTTCATTTAGGCTCTCACACCTTAACTAAATGTTGTAGACTCAAACTTTTTGCTGTCATTAGTGTATTTTAGCAACTTGAAGATGTTTCCAGCATTAATTTCATCGTGCTTTTGCTCATTTTGAAGATTTTGACAGTTTCACCTGAAGTGTATAATCAGGGGCTGAAAACGCGTTTAAAGCAATACAAAGTTAATTTAGGCTCTCACACCTTAACTAAATGTTGTAGACTCAAAACTTTTTGCTGTCATTACTGTATTTTTGCAACTTGAAGATGATGCCAGCATTAATTTCATTGTACTTTTGCTCATTTTGAAGATTTTGACAGTTTCACCTGAATTGTACAATCAAGGGCTGAAAACGCGTTTAAAGCAATGACAAGTTCATTTAGGCTCTCACACCTTAACTAAATGTTGTAGACTCAAATTTTTTGCTGTCATTAGTGTATTTTAGCAACTTGAAGATGATTCCAGCATTAATTTCATCGTGCTTTTGCTCATTTTGAAGATTTTGACAGTTTCACCTGAAGTGTATATTCAGGTGCTGAAAACGCGTTTACAGCAATAAAAAGTTCATTTTGGCTCTCACACCATAACTAAATGTTGTAGACTCAAACTTCTTGCTGTCATTAGTGTATTTTAGCAACTTGAAGATGTTTCCAGCATTAATTTCATTGTGCTTTTGCTCATTTTGAAGATTTTGACAGTTTCACCTGAAGGATACAATCAGCGGCTAAAAATGCATTTAAAGCAATACAAAGTTCATTTTGGCTCTCACACCTTAACTAAATGTTGTAGACTCAAACTTCTTGCTGTCATTAGTGTATTTTAGCAACTTGAAGATGTTTCCAGCATTAATTTCATTGTGCTTTTGCTCATTTTGAAGAATTTGACAGTTTCACCTGAAGTGTACATTCGGGCTGAAAATGCATTTAAAGCAATACAAAGTTCATTTTGGCTCTCACACCTTAACTAAATGTTGTACACTCAAACTTTTTACTGTCATTAGTGTAATTTAGCAACTTGAAGATGATTCCACCATTAATTTCATTGTGCTTTTGCTCATTTTGAAGATTTTGACAGTTTCACCTGAAGTGTACAATCTTGGGCTGAAAACGCGTTTAAAGCAATACAAAGTTCATTTAGGCTCTCACACCTTAACTAAATGTTGTAGACTCAAACTTTTTGCTGTCATTAGTGTATTTTAGCAACTTGAAGATGATTCCAGCATTAATTTCATTGTGCTTTTGCTCATTTTGAAGATTTTGACAGTTTCACCTGAAGTGTACAATCAGGTGCTGAAAACGCGTTTACAGCAATACAAAGTTCATTTAGGCTCTCACACCTTAACTAAATGTTGTAGACTCAAACTTTTTGCTGTCATTAGTGTATTTTAGCAACTTGAAGATGATTCCAGCATTAATTTCATCGTGCTTTTGCTCATTTTGAAGATTTTGACAGTTTCACCTGAAGTGTATAATCAGGGGCTGAAAACGCGTTTAAAGCAATACAAAGTTAATTTAGGCTCTCACACCTTAACTAAATGTTGTAGACTCAAACTTTTTGCTGTCATTACTGTATTTTTGCAACTTGAAGATGATGCCAGCATTAATTTCATTGTACTTTTGCTCATTTTGAAGATTTTGACAGTTTCACCTGAATTGTACAATCAAGGGCTGAAAACGCGTTTAAAGCAATGAAAAGTTCATTTAGGCTCTCACACCTTAACTAAATGTTGTAGACTCAATTTTTTTGCTGTCATTAGTGTATTTTAGCAACTTGAAGATGATTCCAGCATTAATTTCATCGTGCTTTTGCTCATTTTGAAGATTTTGACAGTTTCACCTGAAGTGTATATTCAGGTGCTGAAAACGCGTTTACAGCAATAAAAAGTTCATTTTGGCTCTCACACCATAACTAAATGTTGTAGACTCAAACTTCTTGCTGTCATTAGTGTATTTTAGCAACTTGAAGATGTTTCCAGCATTAATTTCATTGTGCTTTTGCTCATTTTGAAGAATTTGACAGTTTCACCTGAAGTGTACATTCGGGCTGAAAATGCATTTAAAGCAATACAAAGTTCATTTTGGCTCTCACACCTTAACTAAATGTTGTACACTCAAACTTTTTACTGTCATTAGTGTAATTTAGCAACTTGAAGATGATTCCACCATTAATTTCATTGTGCTTTTGCTCATTTTGAATATTTTGACAGTTTCACCTGAAGTGTACAATCAGGTGCTGAAAACGCGTTTACAGCAATACAAAGTTCATTTTGGCTCTCACACCTTAACTAAATGTTGTAGACTCAAACTTGTTGCTGTCATTAGTGTATTTTAGCAACTTGAAGATGATTCCAGCATTAATTTCATTGTGCTTTTGCTCATTTTGAAGATTTTGACAGTTTCACCTGAATTGTACAATCAAGGGCTGAAAACGCGTTTAAAGCAATGAAAAGTTAATTTAGGCTTTCACACCTTAACTAAATGTTGTAGACTCAAACTTTTTGCTGTCATTAGTGTAATTTAGCAACTTGAAGATGATTCCAGCATTCATTTCATTGTGCTTTTGCTCATTTTGAAGATTTTGACAGTTTCACCTGAAGTGTACAATCAGGTGCTGAAAACGCGTTTACAGCAATACAAAGTTCATTTTGGCTCTCACACCTTAACTAAATGTTGTAGACTCAAACTTTTTGCTGTCATTAGTGTATTTTAACAACTTGAAGATGATTCCAGCATTAATTTCATCGTGCTTTTGCTCATTTTGAAGATTTTGACAGTTTCACCTGAAGTGTATATTCAGGTGCTGAAAACGCGTTTACAGCAATAAAAAGTTCATTTTGGCTCTCACACCATAACTAAATGTTGTAGACTCAAACTTCTTGCTGTCATTAGTGTATTTTAGCAACTTGAAGGTGATTCCAGCATTAATTTCATTGTGCTTTTGCTCATTTTGAAGATTTTGACAGTTTCACCTGAAGTGTACAATCTTGGGCTGAAAACGCGTTTAAAGCAATACAAAGTTCATTTAGGCTCTCACACCTTAACTAAATGTTGTAGAGTCAAACTTTTTGCTGTCATTAGTGTCTTTTAGCAACTTGAAGATGATTCCAGCATTAATTTCATTGTGCTTTTGCTCATTTTGAAGATTTTGACAGTTTCACCTGAAGTGTACAATCAGGTGCTGAAAACGCGTTTACAGCAATACAAAGTTCATTTAGGCTCTCACACCTTAACTAAATGTTGTAGACTCAAACTTTTTGCTGTCATTAGTGTATTTTAGCAACTTGAAGATGATTCCAGCATTAATTTCATCGTGCTTTTGCTCATTTTGAAGATTTTGACAGTTTCACCTGAAGTGTATAATCAGGGGCTGAAAACGCGTTTAAAGCAATACAAAGTTAATTTAGGCTCTCACACCTTAACTAAATGTTGTAGACTCAAACTTTTTGCTGTCATTACTGTATTTTTGCAACTTGAAGATGATGCCAGCATTAATTTCATTGTACTTTTGCTCATTTTGAAGATTTTGACAGTTTCACCTGAATTGTACAATCAAGGGCTGAAAACGCGTTTAAAGCAATGAAAAGTTCATTTAGGCTCTCACACCTTAACTAAATGTTGTAGACTTAAATTTTTTGCTGTCATTAGTGTATTTTAGCAACTTGAAGATGATTCCAGCATTAATTTCATCGTGCTTTTGCTCATTTTGAAGATTTTGACAGTTTCACCTGAAGTGTATATTCAGGTGCTGAAAACGCGTTTACAGCAATAAAAAGTTCATTTTGGCTCTCACACCATAACTAAATGTTGTAGACTCAAACTTCTTGCTGTCATTAGTGTATTTTAGCAACTTGAAGATGTTTCCAGCATTAATTTCATTGTGCTTTTGCTCATTTTGAAGATTTTGACAGTTTCACCTGAAGGATACAATCAGCGGCTAAAAGTGCATTTAAAGCAATACAAAGTTCATTTTGGCTCTCACACCTTAACTAAATGTTGTAGACTCAAACTTCTTGCTGTCATTAGTGTATTTTAGCAACTTGAAGATGTTTCCAGCATTAATTTCATTGTGCTTTTGCTCATTTTGAAGAATTTGACAGTTTCACCTGAAGTGTACATTCGGGCTGAAAATGCATTTAAAGCAATACAAAGTTCATTTTGGCTCTCACACCTTAACTAAATGTTGTAGACTTAAACTTTTTACTGTCATTAGTGTATTTTAGCAACTTGAAGATGATTCCAGCATTAATTTCATTGTGCTTTTGCTCATTTTGAATATTTTGACAGTTTCACCTGAAGTGTACAATCAGGTGCTGAAAACGCGTTTACAGCAATACAAAGTTCATTTTGGCTCTCACACCTTAACTAAATGTTGTAGACTCAAACTTTTTTGCTGTCATTAGTGTATTTTAGCAACTTGAAGATGATTCCAGCATTAATTTCATTGTGCTTTTGCTCATTTTGAAGATTTTGACAGTTTGACCTGAAGTGTACAATCAAGGAATGAAAACGCGTTTAAAGCAATAAAAAGTTAATTTTGGCTCTCAAACCTTAACTAAATGTTGTAGACTCAAACTTTTTGCTGTCATTAGTGTATTTTAGCAACTTGAAGATGATTCCAGCATTAATTTCATTGTGCTTTTGCTCATTTTGAATATTTTGACAGTTTCACCTGAAGTGTACAATCAGGTGCTGAAAACGCGTTTACAGCAATACAAAGTTCATTTTGGCTCTCACACCTTAACTAAATGTTGTAGACTCAAACTTTTTTGCTGTCATTAGTGTATTTTAGCAACTTGAATATGATTCCAGCATTAATTTCATTGTGCTTTTGCTCATTTTGAATATTTTGACAGTTTAACCTGAAGTGTACAATCAGGTGCTGAAAACGCGTTTACAGCAATACAAAGTTCATTTTGGCTCTCACACCTTAACTAAATGTTGTAGACTCAAACTTTTTGCTGTCATTAGTGTATTTTAGCAACTTGAAGATGATTCCAGCATTAATTTCATTGTGCTTTTGCTCATTTTGAAGATTTTGACAGTTTCACCTGAAGTGTACTATCGGGCTGAAAATGCATTTAAAGCAATACAAAGTTCATTTTGGCTCTCACACCTTAACTAAATGTTGTAGACTCAAACTTTTTGCTGTCATTAGTGTATTTTAGCAACTTGAAGATGATTCCAGCATTAATTTCATTGTGCTTTTGCTCATTTTGAAGATTTTGACAGTTTCACCTGAAGTGTACTATCGGGCTGAAAATGCATTTAAAGCAATACAAAGTTTATTTTGGCTCTCACACCTTAACTAAATGTTGTAGACTCAAACTTTTTGCTGTCATTAGTGTATTTTAGCAACTTGAAGATGATTCCAGCATTAATTTCATCGTGCTTTTGCTCATTTTGAAGATTTTGACAGTTTCACCTGCAGTGTACATTCAGGTGCTGAAAACGCGTTTACAGCAATAAAAAGTTCATTTTGGCTCTCACACCATAACTAAATGTTGTAGACTTAAACTTCTTGCTGTCATTAGTGTATTTTAGCAACTTGAAGGTGATTCCAGCATTAATTTCATTGTGCTTTTGCTCATTTTGAAGATTTTGGCAGTTTCACCTGAAGTGTACAATCTTGGGCTGAAAACGCGTTTAAAGCAATACAAAGTTCATTTAGGCTCTCACACCTCAACTAAATGTTGTAGACTCAAACTTTTTGCTGTCATTAGTGTATTTTAGCAACTTGAAGATGATTCCAGCATTCATTTCATTGTGCTTTTGCTTATTTTGAAGATTTTGACAGTTTCACCTTAAGTGTACAATCAGGTGCTGAAAACGCGTTTACAGCAATACAAAGTTCATTTTGGCTCTCACACCTTAACTAAATGTTGTAGACTCAAACTTGTTGCTGACATTAGTGTATTTTAGCAACTTGAAGATGTTTCCAGCATTAATTTCATTGTGCTTTTGCTCATTTTGAAGAATTTGACAGTTTCACCTGAAGTGTACATTCGGGCTGAAAATGCATTTAAAGCAATACAAAGTTAATTTTGGCTCTCACACCTTAACTAAATGTTGTAGACTTAAACTTTTTACTGTCATTAGTGTATTTTAGCAACTTGAAGATGATTCCAGCATTAATTTCATTGTGCTTTTGCTCATTTTGAATATTTTGACAGTTTCACCTGAAGTGTACAATCAGGTGCTGAAAACGCGTTTACAGCAATACAAAGTTCATTTTGGCTCTCACACCTTAACTAAATGTTGTAGACTCAAACTTTTTGCTGTCATTAGTGTATTTTAGCAACTTGAATATGATTCCAGCATTAATTTCATTGTGCTTTTGCTCATTTTGAATATTTTGACAGTTTCACCTGAAGTGTACAATCAGGTGCTGAAAACGCGTTTACAGCAATACAAAGTTCATTTTGGCTCTCACACCATAACTAAATGTTGTAGACTCAAACTTATTGCTGTCATTAGTGTATTTTAGCAACTTGAAGGTGATTCCAGCATTAATTTCATTGTGCTTTTGCTCATTTTGAAGATTTTGACAGTTTCACCTGAAGTGTACAATCGGGCTGAAAATGCATTTAAAGCAATACAAAGTTCATTTAGGCTCTCACACCTTAACTAAATGTTGTAGACTCAAACTTGTTGCTGTCATTAGTGTATTTTAGCAGCTTGAAGATGATTCCAGCATTAATTTAATTGAGCTTTTGCTCATTTTGAAGATTTTGACAGTTTCACCTGAAGTGTCCAATCGGGCTGAAAATGCATTTAAAGCAATACCAAGTTAATTTTGGCTCTCACACCTTAACTAAATGTTGTAGACTCAAACTTTTTGCTGTCATTAGTGTATTTTAGCAACTTGAAGATGATTCCAGCATTAATTTCATTGTGCTTTTGCTCATTTTGAAGATTTTGACAGTTTCACCTGAAGTGTACGATCAGGTGCTGAAAACGCGTTTACAGCAATACAAAGTTCATTTAGGCTCTCACACCTTAACTAAATGTTGTAGACTCAAACTTTTTGCTGTCATTAGTGTATTTTAGCAACTTGAAGATGATTCCAGCATTAATTTCATCGTGCTTTTGCTCATTTTGAAGATTTTGACAGTTTCACCTGAAGTGTATATTCAGGTGCTGAAAACGCGTTTACAGCAATAAAAAGTTCATTTTGGCTCTCACACCATAACTAAATGTTGTAGACTCAAACTTCTTGCTGTCATTAGTGTATTTTAGCAACTTGAAGGTGATTCCAGCA
Organism: Leptonotus elevatus; assembly: GCF_054856555.1. Taxonomy (NCBI): domain Eukaryota; kingdom Metazoa; phylum Chordata; class Actinopteri; order Syngnathiformes; family Syngnathidae; genus Leptonotus; species Leptonotus elevatus. Next base: position 689,237 of record NW_028233685.1, read on the forward strand.
TTAATTTCATTGTGCTTTTGCTCATTTTGAAGATTTTGACAGTTTCACCTGAAGTGTACAATCTTGGGCTGAAAACGCGTTTAAAGCAATACAAAGTTCATTTAGGCTCTCACACCTTAACTAAATGTTGTAGAGTCAAACTTTTTGCTGTCATTAGTGTATTTTAGCAACTTGAAGATGATTCCAGCATTAATTTCATTGTGCTTTTGCTCATTTTGAAGATTTTGACAGTTTCACCTGAAGTGTACAATCAGGTGCTGAAAACGCGTTTACAGCAATACAAAGTTCATTTAGGCTCTCACACCTTAACTAAATGTTGTAGACTCAAACTTTTTGCTGTCATTAGTGTATTTTAGCAACTTGAAGATGATTCCAGCATTAATTTCATCGTGCTTTTGCTCATTTTGAAGATTTTGACAGTTTCACCTGAAGTGTATAATCAGGGGCTGAAAACGCGTTTAAAGCAATACAAAGTTAATTTAGGCTCTCACACCTTAACTAAATGTTGTAGACTCAAACTTTTTGCTGTCATTACTGTATTTTTGCAACTTGAAGATGATGCCAGCATTAATTTCATTGTACTTTTGCTCATTTTGAAGATTTTGACAGTTTCACCTGAATTGTACAATCAAGGGCTGAAAACGCGTTTAAAGCAATGAAAAGTTCATTTAGGCTCTCACACCTTAACTAAATGTTGTAGACTCAAATTTTTTGCTGTCATTAGTGTATTTTAGCAACTTGAAGATGATTCCAGCATTAATTTCATCGTGCTTTTGCTCATTTTGAAGATTTTGACAGTTTCACCTGAAGTGTATATTCAGGTGCTGAAAACGCGTTTACAGCAATAAAAAGTTCATTTTGGCTCTCACACCATAACTAAATGTTGTAGACTCAAACTTCTTGCTGTCATTAGTGTATTTTAGCAACTTGAAGATGTTTCCAGCATTAATTTCATTGTGCTTTTGCTCATTTTGAAGATTTTGACAGTTTCACCTGAAGGATACAATCAGCGGCTAAAAATGCATTTAAAGCAATACAAAGTTCATTTTGGCTCTCACACCTTAACTAAATGTTGTAGACTCAAACTTCTTGCTGTCATTAGTGTATTTTAGCAACTTGAAGATGTTTCCAGCATTAATTTCATTGTGCTTTTGCTCATTTTGAAGAATTTGACAGTTTCACCTGAAGTGTACATTCGGGCTGAAAATGCATTTAAAGCAATACAAAGTTCATTTTGGCTCTCACACCTTAACTAAATGTTGTAGACTTAAACTTTTTACTGTCATTAGTGTATTTTAGCAACTTGAAGATGATTCCAGCATTAATTTCATTGTGCTTTTGCTCATTTTGAAGATTTTGACAGTTTCACCTGAAGTGTACAATCAAGGGCTGTAAACGCGTTTAAAGCAATAAAAAGTTAATTTTGGCTCTCAAACCTTAACTAAATGTTGTAGACTCAAACTTTTTGCTGTCATTAGTGTATTTTAGCAACTTGAAGATGATTCCAGCATTAATTTCATTGTGCTTTTGCTCATTTTGAAGATTTTGACAGTTTCACCTGAAGTGTATATTCAGGTGCTGAAAACGCGTTTACAGCAATAAAAAGTTCATTTTGGCTCTCACACCATAACTAAATGTTGTAGACTCAAACTTCTTGCTGTCATTAGTGTATTTTAGCAACTTGAAGATGTTTCCAGCATTAATTTCATTGTGCTTTTGCTCATTTTGAAGATTTTGACAGTTTCACCTGAAGGATACAATCAGCGGCTAAAAATGCATTTAAAGCAATACAAAGTTCATTTTGGCTCTCACACCTTAACTAAATGTTGTAGACTCAAACTTCTTGCTGTCATTAGTGTATTTTAGCAACTTGAAGATGTTTCCAGCATTAATTTCATTGTGCTTTTGCTCATTTTGAAGAATTTGACAGTTTCACCTGAAGTGTACATTCGGGCTGAAAATGCATTTAAAGCAATACAAAGTTCATTTTGGCTCTCACACCTTAACTAAATGTTGTAGACTTAAACTTTTTACTGTCATTAGTGTATTTTAGCAACTTGAAGATGATTCCAGCATTAATTTCATTGTGCTTTTGCTCATTTTGAAGATTTTGACAGTTTCACCTGAAGTGTACAATCAAGGGCTGAAAAGGCGTTTAAAGCAATAAAAAGTTAATTTTGGCTCTCAAACCTTAACTAAATGTTGTAGACTCAAACTTTTTGCTGTCATTAGTGTATTTTAGCAACTTGAAGATGATTCCAGCATTAATTTCATTGTGCTTTTGCTCATTTTGAAGATTTTGACAGTTTCACCTGAAGTGTACGATCAGGTGCTGAAAACGCGTTTACAGCAATACAAAGTTCATTTAGGCTCTCACACCTTAACTAAATGTTGTAGACTCAAACTTGTTGCTGTCATTAGTGTATTTTAGCAACTTGAAGATGATTCCAGCATTAATTTAAATGTGCTTATGCTCATTTTGAAGATTTTGACAGTTTCACCTGAAGTGTACTATCGGGCTGAAAATGCATTTAAAGCAATACAAAGTTCTTTTAGGCTCTCACACCTTAACTAAATGTTGTAGACTCAAACTTTTTGCTGTCATTAGTGTATTTTAGCAACTTGAAGATGATTCCAGCATTAATTTCATTGTGCTTTTGCTCATTTTGAAGATTTTGACAGTTTCACCTGAAGTGTACAATCAGGTGCTGAAAACGCGTTTACAGCAATACAAAGTTCATTTAGGCTCTCACACCTTAACTAAATGTTGTAGACTCAAACTTGTTGCTGTCATTAGTGTATTTTAGCAACTTGAAGATGATTCCAGCATTAATTTCATTGTGCTTTTGCTCATTTTGAAGATTTTGACAGTTTCATCTGAAGTGTACATTCGGGCTGAAAGTGCATTTAAAGCAATACAAAGTTAATTTTGGCTCTCACACCTTAACTAAATGTTGTACACTCAAACTTTTTACTGTCATTAGTGTAATTTAGCAACTTGAAGATGATTCCACCATTAATTTCATTGTGCTTTTGCTCATTTTGAATATTTTGACAGTTTCACCTGAAGTGTACAATCAGGTGCTGAAAACGCGTTTACAGCAATACAAAGTTCATTTTGGCTCTCACACCTTAACTAAATGTTGTAGACTCAAACTTGTTGCTGTCATTAGTGTATTTTAGCAACTTGAAGATGATTCCAGCATTAATTTCATTGTGCTTTTGCTCATTTTGAAGATTTTGACAGTTTCACCTGAAGTGTACAATCGGGCTGAAAAGGCATTTAAAGCAATACAAAGTTCATTTTGGCTCTCACACCTTAACTAAATGTTGTAGACTCAAACTTTTTGCTGTCATTAGTGTATTTTAGCAACTTGAAGATGATTCCAGCATTAATTTCATCGTGCTTTTGCTCATTTTGAAGATTTTGACAGTTTCACCTGAAGTGTACATTCAGGTGCTGAAAACGCGTTTACAGCAATAAAAAGTTCATTTTGGCTCTCACACCATAACTAAATGTTGTAGACTCAAACTTCTTGCTGTCATTAGTGTATTTTAGCAACTTGTAGGTGATTCCAGCATTAATTTCATTGTGCTTTTGCTCATTTTGAAGATTTTGACAGTTTCACCTGAAGTGTACAATCGGGCTGAAAATGCATTTAAAGCAATACAAAGTTCATTTAGGCTCTCACACCTTAACTAAATGTTGTAGACTCAAACTTGTTGCTGTCATTAGTGTATTTTAGCAACTTGAAGATGATTCCAGCATTAATTTAAATGTGCTTATGCTCATTTTGAAGATTTTGACAGTTTCACCTGAAGTGTACTATCGGGCTGAAAATGCATTTAAAGCAATACAAAGTTCATTTAGGCTCTCGCACCTTAACTAAATGTTGTAGACTCAAACTTTTTGCTGTCATTAGTGTATTTTAGCAACTTGAAGATGATTCCAGCATTAATTTCATTGTGCTTTTGCTCATTTTGAAGATTTTGACAGTTTCACCTGAAGTGTACAATCAGGTGCTGAAAACGCGTTTACAGCAATACAAAGTTCATTTAGGCTCTCACACCTTAACTAAATGTTGTAGACTCAAACTTTTTGCTGTCATTAGTGTATTTTAGCAACTTGAAGATGATTCCAGCATTAATTTCATCGTGCTTTTGCTCATTTTGAAGATTTTGACAGTTTCACCTGAAGTGTATAATCAGGGGCTGAAAACGCGTTTAAAGCAATACAAAGTTAATTTAGGCTCTCACACCTTAACTAAATGTTGTAGACTCAAACTTTTTGCTGTCATTACTGTATTTTTGCAACTTGAAGATGATGCCAGCATTAATTTCATTGTACTTTTGCTCATTTTGAAGATTTTGACAGTTTCACCTGAATTGTACAATCAAGGGCTGAAAACGCGTTTAAAGCAATGAAAAGTTCATTTAGGCTCTCACACCTTAACTAAATGTTGTAGACTCAAATTTTTTGCTGTCATTAGTGTATTTTAGCAACTTGAAGATGATTCCAGCATTAATTTCATCGTGCTTTTGCTCATTTTGAAGATTTTGACAGTTTCACCTGAAGTGTATATTCAGGTGCTGAAAACGCGTTTACAGCAATAAAAAGTTCATTTTGGCTCTCACACCATAACTAAATGTTGTAGACTCAAACTTCTTGCTGTCATTAGTGTATTTTAGCAACTTGAAGATGTTTCCAGCATTAATTTCATTGTGCTTTTGCTCATTTTGAAGATTTTGACAGTTTCACCTGAAGGATACAATCAGCGGCTAAAAATGCATTTAAAGCAATACAAAGTTCATTTTGGCTCTCACACCTTAACTAAATGTTGTAGACTCAAACTTCTTGCTGTCATTAGTGTATTTTAGCAACTTGAAGATGTTTCCAGCATTAATTTCATTGTGCTTTTGCTCATTTTGAAGAATTTGACAGTTTCACCTGAAGTGTACATTCGGGCTGAAAATGCATTTAAAGCAATACAAAGTTCATTTTGGCTCTCACACCTTAACTAAATGTTGTAGACTTAAACTTTTTACTGTCATTAGTGTATTTTAGCAACTTGAAGATGATTCCAGCATTAATTTCATTGTGCTTTTGCTCATTTTGAAGATTTTGACAGTTTCACCTGAAGTGTACAATCAAGGGCTGAAAACGCGTTTAAAGCAATAAAAAGTTAATTTTGGCTCTCAAACCTTAACTAAATGTTGTAGACTCAAACTTTTTGCTGTCATTAGTGTATTTTAGCAACTTGAAGATGATTCCAGCATTAATTTCATTGTGCTTTTGCTCATTTTGAAGATTTTGACAGTTTCACCTGAAGTGTACAATCAGGTGCTGAAAACGCGTTTACAGCAATACAAAGTTCATTTTGGCTCTCACACCTTAACTAAATGTTGTAGACTCAAACTTTTTTGCTGTCATTAGTGTATTTTAGCAACTTGAATATGATTCCAGCATTAATTTCATTGTGCTTTTGCTCATTTTGAATATTTTGACAGTTTAACCTGAAGTGTACAATCAGGTGCTGAAAACGCGTTTACAGCAATACAAAGTTCATTTTGGCTCTCACACCTTAACTAAATGTTGTAGACTCAAACTTTTTGCTGTCATTAGTGTATTTTAGCAACTTGAAGATGATTCCAGCATTAATTTCATTGTGCTTTTGCTCATTTTGAAGATTTTGACAGTTTCACCTGAAGTGTACTATCGGGCTGAAAATGCATTTAAAGCAATACAAAGTTTATTTTGGCTCTCACACCTTAACTAAATGTTGTAGACTCAAACTTTTTGCTGTCATTAGTGTATTTTAGCAACTTGAAGGTGATTCCAGCATTAATTTCATTGTGCTTTTGCTCATTTTGAAGATTTTGGCAGTTTCACCTGAAGTGTACAATCTTGGGCTGAAAACGCGTTTAAAGCAATACAAAGTTCATTTAGGCTCTCACACCTCAACTAAATGTTGTAGACTCAAACTTTTTGCTGTCATTAGTGTATTTTAGCAACTTGAAGATGATTCCAGCATTCATTTCATTGTGCTTTTGCTTATTTTGAAGATTTTGACGGTTTCACCTTAAGTGTACAATCAGGTGCTGAAAACGCGTTTACAGCAATACAAAGTTCATTTTGGCTCTCACACCTTAACTAAATGTTGTAGACTCAAACTTGTTGCTGACATTAGTGTATTTTAGCAACTTGAAGATGTTTCCAGCATTAATTTCATTGTGCTTTTGCTCATTTTGAAGAATTTGACAGTTTCACCTGAAGTGTACATTCGGGCTGAAAATGCATTTAAAGCAATACAAAGTTCATTTTGGCTCTCACACCTTAACTAAATGTTGTAGACTTAAACTTTTTACTGTCATTAGTGTATTTTAGCAACTTGAAGATGATTCCAGCATTAATTTCATTGTGCTTTTGCTCATTTTGAATATTTTGACAGTTTCACCTGAAGTGTACAATCAGGTACTGAAAACGCGTTTACAGCAATACAAAGTTCATTTTGGCTCTCACACCTTAACTAAATGTTGTAGACTCAAACTTTTTGCTGTCATTAGTGTATTTTAGCAACTTGAATATGATTCCAGCATTAATTTCATTGTGCTTTTGCTCATTTTGAAGATTTTGACAGTTTCACCTGAAGTGTACAATCAGGTGCTGAAAACGCGTTTACAGCAATACAAAGTTCATTTTGGCTCTCACACCTTAACTAAATGTTGTAGACTCAAACTTTTTGCTGTCATTAGTGTATTTTAGCAACTTGAAGATGATTCCAGCATTAATTTCATTGTGCTTTTGCTCATTTTGAAGATTTTGACAGTTTCACCTGAAGTGTACAATCAGGTGCTGAAAACGCATTTACAGCAATACAAAGTTCATTTTGGCTCTCACACCTTAACTAAATGTTGTAGACTCAAACTTTTTGCTGTCATTAGTGTATTTTAGCAACTTGAAGATGATTCCAGCATTAATTTCATTGTGCTTTTGCTCATTTTGAAGATTTTGACAGTTTCACCTGAAGTGTACAATCGGGCTGAAAAGGCATTTAAAGCAATACAAAGTTCATTTTGGCTCTCACACCTTAACTAAATGTTGTAGACTCAAACTTTTTGCTGTCATTAGTGTATTTTAGCAACTTGAAGATGATTCCAGCATTAATTTCATCGTGCTTTTGCTCATTTTGAAGATTTTGACAGTTTCACCTGAAGTGTACATTCAGGTGCTGAAAACGCGTTTACAGCAATAAAAAGTTCATTTTGGCTCTCACACCATAACTAAATGTTGTAGACTCAAACTTATTGCTGTCATTAGTGTATTTTAGCAACTTGAAGGTGATTCCAGCATTAATTTCATTGTGCTTTTGCTCATTTTGAAGATTTTGACAGTTTCACCTGAAGTGTACAATCGGGCTGAAAATGCATTTAAAGCAATACAAAGTTCATTTAGGCTCTCACACCTTAACTAAATGTTGTAGACTCAAACTTGTTGCTGTCATTAGTGTATTTTAGCAGCTTGAAGATGATTCCAGCATTAATTTCATTGTGCTTTTGCTCATTTTGAAGATTTTGACAGTTTCACCTGAAGTGTACAATCAGGTGCTGAAAACGCGTTTACAGCAATACAAAGTTCATTTAGGCTCTCACACCTTAACTAAATGTTGTAGACTCAAACTTTTTGCTGTCATTAGTGTATTTTAGCAACTTGAAGATGATTCCAGCATTAATTTCATCGTGCTTTTGCTCATTTTGAAGATTTTGACAGTTTCACCTGAAGTGTATATTCAGGTGCTGAAAACGCGTTTACAGCAATAAAAAGTTCATTTTGGCTCTCACACCATAACTAAATGTTGTAGACTCAAACTTCTTGCTGTCATTAGTGTATTTTAGCAACTTGAAGGTGATTCCAGCATTAATTTCATTGTGCTTTTGCTCATTTTGAAGATTTTGACAGTTTCACCTGAAGTGTACAATCTTGGGCTGAAAACGCGTTTAAAGCAATACAAAGTTCATTTAGGCTCTCACACCTTAACTAAATGTTGTAGAGTCAAACTTTTTGCTGTCATTAGTGTATTTTAGCAACTTGAAGATGATTCCAGCATTAATTTCATTGTGCTTTTGCTCATTTTGAAGATTTTGACAGTTTCACCTGAAGTGTACAATCAGGTGCTGAAAACGCGTTTACAGCAATACAAAGTTCATTTAGGCTCTCACACCTTAACTAAATGTTGTAGACTCAAACTTTTTGCTGTCATTAGTGTATTTTAGCAACTTGAAGATGATTCCAGCATTAATTTCATCGTGCTTTTGCTCATTTTGAAGATTTTGACAGTTTCACCTGAAGTGTATAATCAGGGGCTGAAAACGCGTTTAAAGCAATACAAAGTTAATTTAGGCTCTCACACCTTAACTAAATGTTGTAGACTCAAACTTTTTGCTGTCATTACTGTATTTTTGCAACTTGAAGATGATGCCAGCATTAATTTCATTGTACTTTTGCTCATTTTGAAGATTTTGACAGTTTCACCTGAATTGTACAATCAAGGGCTGAAAACGCGTTTAAAGCAATGAAAAGTTCATTTAGGCTCTCACACCTTAACTAAATGTTGTAGACTCAAATTTTTTGCTGTCATTAGTGTATTTTAGCAACTTGAAGATGATTCCAGCATTAATTTCATCGTGCTTTTGCTCATTTTGAAGATTTTGACAGTTTCACCTGAAGTGTATATTCAGGTGCTGAAAACGCGTTTACAGCAATAAAAAGTTCATTTTGGCTCTCACACCATAACTAAATGTTGTAGACTCAAACTTCTTGCTGTCATTAGTGTATTTTAGCAACTTGAAGATGTTTCCAGCATTAATTTCATTGTGCTTTTGCTCATTTTGAAGATTTTGACAGTTTCACCTGAAGGATACAATCAGCGGCTAAAAATGCATTTAAAGCAATACAAAGTTCATTTTGGCTCTCACACCTTAACTAAATGTTGTAGACTCAAACTTCTTGCTGTCATTAGTGTATTTTAGCAACTTGAAGATGTTTCCAGCATTAATTTCATTGTGCTTTTGCTCATTTTGAAGAATTTGACAGTTTCACCTGAAGTGTACATTCGGGCTGAAAATGCATTTAAAGCAATACAAAGTTCATTTTGGCTCTCACACCTTAACTAAATGTTGTAGACTTAAACTTTTTACTGTCATTAGTGTATTTTAGCAACTTGAAGATGATTCCAGCATTAATTTCATTGTGCTTTTGCTCATTTTGAAGATTTTGACAGTTTCACCTGAAGTGTACAATCAAGGGCTGTAAACGCGTTTAAAGCAATAAAAAGTTAATTTTGGCTCTCAAACCTTAACTAAATGTTGTAGACTCAAACTTTTTGCTGTCATTAGTGTATTTTAGCAACTTGAAGATGATTCCAGCATTAATTTCATTGTGCTTTTGCTCATTTTGAAGATTTTGACAGTTTCACCTGAAGTGTATATTCAGGTGCTGAAAACGCGTTTACAGCAATAAAAAGTTCATTTTGGCTCTCACACCATAACTAAATGTTGTAGACTCAAACTTCTTGCTGTCATTAGTGTATTTTAGCAACTTGAAGATGTTTCCAGCATTAATTTCATTGTGCTTTTGCTCATTTTGAAGATTTTGACAGTTTCACCTGAAGGATACAATCAGCGGCTAAAAATGCATTTAAAGCAATACAAAGTTCATTTTGGCTCTCACACCTTAACTAAATGTTGTAGACTCAAACTTCTTGCTGTCATTAGTGTATTTTAGCAACTTGAAGATGTTTCCAGCATTAATTTCATTGTGCTTTTGCTCATTTTGAAGAATTTGACAGTTTCACCTGAAGTGTACATTCGGGCTGAAAATGCATTTAAAGCAATACAAAGTTCATTTTGGCTCTCACACCTTAACTAAATGTTGTAGACTTAAACTTTTTACTGTCATTAGTGTATTTTAGCAACTTGAAGATGATTCCAGCATTAATTTCATTGTGCTTTTGCTCATTTTGAAGATTTTGACAGTTTCACCTGAAGTGTACAATCAAGGGCTGAAAAGGCGTTTAAAGCAATAAAAAGTTAATTTTGGCTCTCAAACCTTAACTAAATGTTGTAGACTCAAACTTTTTGCTGTCATTAGTGTATTTTAGCAACTTGAAGATGATTCCAGCATTAATTTCATTGTGCTTTTGCTCATTTTGAAGATTTTGACAGTTTCACCTGAAGTGTACGATCAGGTGCTGAAAACGCGTTTACAGCAATACAAAGTTCATTTAGGCTCTCACACCTTAACTAAATGTTGTAGACTCAAACTTGTTGCTGTCATTAGTGTATTTTAGCAACTTGAAGATGATTCCAGCATTAATTTAAATGTGCTTATGCTCATTTTGAAGATTTTGACAGTTTCACCTGAAGTGTACTATCGGGCTGAAAATGCATTTAAAGCAATACAAAGTTCTTTTAGGCTCTCACACCTTAACTAAATGTTGTAGACTCAAACTTTTTGCTGTCATTAGTGTATTTTAGCAACTTGAAGATGATTCCAGCATTAATTTCATTGTGCTTTTGCTCATTTTGAAGATTTTGACAGTTTCACCTGAAGTGTACAATCAGGTGCTGAAAACGCGTTTACAGCAATACAAAGTTCATTTAGGCTCTCACACCTTAACTAAATGTTGTAGACTCAAACTTGTTGCTGTCATTAGTGTATTTTAGCAACTTGAAGATGATTCCAGCATTAATTTCATTGTGCTTTTGCTCATTTTGAAGATTTTGACAGTTTCATCTGAAGTGTACATTCGGGCTGAAAGTGCATTTAAAGCAATACAAAGTTAATTTTGGCTCTCACACCTTAACTAAATGTTGTACACTCAAACTTTTTACTGTCATTAGTGTAATTTAGCAACTTGAAGATGATTCCACCATTAATTTCATTGTGCTTTTGCTCATTTTGAATATTTTGACAGTTTCACCTGAAGTGTACAATCAGGTGCTGAAAACGCGTTTACAGCAATACAAAGTTCATTTTGGCTCTCACACCTTAACTAAATGTTGTAGACTCAAACTTGTTGCTGTCATTAGTGTATTTTAGCAACTTGAAGATGATTCCAGCATTAATTTCATTGTGCTTTTGCTCATTTTGAAGATTTTGACAGTTTCACCTGAAGTGTACAATCGGGCTGAAAAGGCATTTAAAGCAATACAAAGTTCATTTTGGCTCTCACACCTTAACTAAATGTTGTAGACTCAAACTTTTTGCTGTCATTAGTGTATTTTAGCAACTTGAAGATGATTCCAGCATTAATTTCATCGTGCTTTTGCTCATTTTGAAGATTTTGACAGTTTCACCTGAAGTGTACATTCAGGTGCTGAAAACGCGTTTACAGCAATAAAAAGTTCATTTTGGCTCTCACACCATAACTAAATGTTGTAGACTCAAACTTCTTGCTGTCATTAGTGTATTTTAGCAACTTGTAGGTGATTCCAGCATTAATTTCATTGTGCTTTTGCTCATTTTGAAGATTTTGACAGTTTCACCTGAAGTGTACAATCGGGCTGAAAATGCATTTAAAGCAATACAAAGTTCATTTAGGCTCTCACACCTTAACTAAATGTTGTAGACTCAAACTTGTTGCTGTCATTAGTGTATTTTAGCAGCTTGAAGATGATTCCAGCATTAATTTAATTGAGCTTTTGCTCATTTTGAAGATTTTGACAGTTTCACCTGAAGTGTCCAATCGGGCTGAAAATGCATTTAAAGCAATACAAAGTTAATTTTGGCTCTCACACCTTAACTAAATGTTGTAGACTCAAACTTTTTGCTGTCATTAGTGTATTTTAGCAACTTGAAGATGATTCCAGCATTAATTTCATTGTGCTTTTGCTCATTTTGAAGATTTTGACAGTTTCACCTGAAGTGTACAATCAGGTGCTGAAAACGCGTTTACAGCAATACAAAGTTCATTTAGGCTCTCACACCTTAACTAAATGTTGTAGACTCAAACTTGTTGCTGTCATTAGTGTATTTTAGCAACTTGAAGATGATTCCAGCATTAATTTAAATGTGCTTATGCTCATTTTGAAGATTTTGACAGTTTCACCTGAAGTGTACTATCGGGCTGAAAATGCATTTAAAGCAATACAAAGTTCATTTAGGCTCTCGCACCTTAACTAAATGTTGTAGACTCAAACTTTTTGCTGTCATTAGTGTATTTTAGCAACTTGAAGATGATTCCAGCATTAATTTCATTGTGCTTTTGCTCATTTTGAAGATTTTGACAGTTTCACCTGAAGTGTACAATCAGGTGCTGAAAACGCGTTTACAGCAATACAAAGTTCATTTAGGCTCTCACACCTTAACTAAATGTTGTAGACTCAAACTTTTTGCTGTCATTAGTGTATTTTAGCAACTTGAAGATGATTCCAGCATTAATTTCATCGTGCTTTTGCTCATTTTGAAGATTTTGACAGTTTCACCTGAAGTGTATAATCAGGGGCTGAAAACGCGTTTAAAGCAATACAAAGTTAATTTAGGCTCTCACACCTTAACTAAATGTTGTAGACTCAAACTTTTTGCTGTCATTACTGTATTTTTGCAACTTGAAGATGATGCCAGCATTAATTTCATTGTACTTTTGCTCATTTTGAAGATTTTGACAGTTTCACCTGAATTGTACAATCAAGGGCTGAAAACGCGTTTAAAGCAATGAAAAGTTCATTTAGGCTCTCACACCTTAACTAAATGTTGTAGACTCAAATTTTTTGCTGTCATTAGTGTATTTTAGCAACTTGAAGATGATTCCAGCATTAATTTCATCGTGCTTTTGCTCATTTTGAAGATTTTGACAGTTTCACCTGAAGTGTATATTCAGGTGCTGAAAACGCGTTTACAGCAATAAAAAGTTCATTTTGGCTCTCACACCATAACTAAATGTTGTAGACTCAAACTTCTTGCTGTCATTAGTGTATTTTAGCAACTTGAAGATGTTTCCAGCATTAATTTCATTGTGCTTTTGCTCATTTTGAAGATTTTGACAGTTTCACCTGAAGGATACAATCAGCGGCTAAAAATGCATTTAAAGCAATACAAAGTTCATTTTGGCTCTCACACCTTAACTAAATGTTGTAGACTCAAACTTGTTGCTGTCATTAGTGTATTTTAGCAACTTGAAGATGTTTCCAGCATTAATTTCATTGTGCTTTTGCTCATTTTGAAGAATTTGACAGTTTCACCTGAAGTGTACATTCGGGCTGAAAATGCATTTAAAGCAATACAAAGTTCATTTTGGCTCTCACACCTTAACTAAATGTTGTAGACTTAAACTTTTTACTGTCATTAGTGTATTTTAGCAACTTAAAGATGATTCCAGCATTAATTTCATTGTGCTTTTGCTCATTTTGAATATTTTGACAGTTTCACCTGAAGTGTACAATCAGGTGCTGAAAACGCGTTTACAGCAATACAAAGTTCATCTTGGCTCTCACACCTTAACTAAATGTTGTAGACTCAAACTTTTTGCTGTCATTAGTGTATTTTAGCAACTTGAAGATGATTCCAGCATTAATTTCATTGTGCTTTTGCTCATTTTGAATATTTTGACAGTTTCACCTGAAGTGTACAATCAGGTGCTGAAAACGCGTTTACAGCAATACAAAGTTCATTTTGGCTCTCACACCTTAACTAAATGTTGTAGACTCAAACTTGTTGCTGTCATTAGTGTATTTTAGCAACTTGAAGATGTTTCCAGCATTAATTTCATTGTGCTTTTGCTCATTTTGAAGATTTTGACAGTTTCACCTGAAGTGTACTATCGGGCTGAAAATGCATTTAAAGCAATACAAAGTTCATTTTGGCTCTCACACCTTAACTAAATGTTGTAGACTCAAACTTGTTGCTGTCATTAGTGTATTTTAGCAGCTTGAAGATGATTCCAGCATTAATTTAATTGTGCTTTTGCTCATTTTGAAGATTTTGACAGTTTCACCTGAAGTGTACAATCAGGTGCTGAAAACGCGTTTACAGCAATACAAAGTTCATTTTGGCTCTCACACCTTAACTAAATGTTGTAGACTCAAAATTTTTGCTGTCATTAGTGTATTTTAGCAACTTGAAGATGATTCCAGCATTAATTTCATTGTGCTTTTGCTCATTTTGAAGATTTTGACAGTTTCACCTGAAGTGTACTATCGGGCTGAAAAAGCCATTTAAAGCAATACAAAGTTCATTTTGGCTCTCACACCTTAACTAAATGTTGTAGACTCAAACTTTTTGCTGTCATTAGTGTATTTTAGCAACTTGAAGATGATTCCAGCATTAATTTCATTGTGCTTTTGCTCATTTTGAAGATTTTGACAGTTTCACCTGAAGTGTACTATCGGGCTGAAAATGCATTTAAAGCAATACAAAGTTCATTTTGGCTCTCACACCTTAACTAAATGTTGTAGACTCAAACTTTGTGCTGTCATTAGTGTATTTTAGCAACCTGAAGATGATTCCAGCATTAATTTCATTGTGCTTTTGCTCATTTTTAAGATTTTGACAGTTTCACCTGAAGTGTACAATCGGGCTGAAAATGCATTTAAAGCAATACAAAGTTCATTTAGGCTCTCACACCTTAACTAAATGTTGTAGACTCAAACTTGTTGCTGTCATTAGTGTATTTTAGCAGCTTGAAGATGATTCCAGCATTAATTTAATTGTGCTTTTGCTCATTTTGAAGAATTTGACAGTTTCACCTGAAGTGTACATTCGGGCTGAAAATGCATTTAAAGCAATACAAAGTTCATTTTGGCTCTCACACCTTAACTAAATGTTGTAGACTTAAACTTTTTACTGTCATTAGTGTATTTTAGCAACTTGAAGATGATTCCAGCATTAATTTCATTGTGCTTTTGCTCATTTTGAATATTTTGACAGTTTCACCTGAAGTGTACAATCAGGTGCTGAAAACGCGTTTACAGCAATACAAAGTTCATTTTGGCTCTCACACCTTAACTAAATGTTGTATACTCAAACTTTTTGCTGTCATTAGTGTATTTTAGCAACTTGAATATGATTCCAGCATTAATTTCATTGTGCTTTTGCTCATTTTGAATATTTTGACAGTTTCACCTGAAGTGTACAATCAGGTGCTGAAAACGCGTTTACAGCAATACAAAGTTCATTTTGGCTCTCACACCATAACTAAATGTTGTAGACTCAAACTTATTGCTGTCATTAGTGTATTTTAGCAACTTGAAGGTGATTCCAGCATTAATTTCATTGTGCTTTTGCTCATTTTGAAGATTTTGACAGTTTCACCTGAAGTGTACAATCGGGCTGAAAATGCATTTAAAGCAATACAAAGTTCATTTAGGCTCTCACACCTTAACTAAATGTTGTAGACTCAAACTTGTTGCTGTCATTAGTGTATTTTAGCAGCTTGAAGATGATTCCAGCATTAATTTAATTGAGCTTTTGCTCATTTTGAAGATTTTGACAGTTTCACCTGAAGTGTCCAATCGGGCTGAAAATGCATTTAAAGCAATACCAAGTTAATTTTGGCTCTCACACCTTAACTAAATGTTGTAGACTCAAACTTTTTGCTGTCATTAGTGTATTTTAGCAACTTGAAGATGATTCCAGCATTAATTTCATTGTGCTTTTGCTCATTTTGAAGATTTTGACAGTTTCACCTGAAGTGTACGATCAGGTGCTGAAAACGCGTTTACAGCAATACAAAGTTCATTTAGGCTCTCACACCTTAACTAAATGTTGTAGACTCAAACTTTTTGCTGTCATTAGTGTATTTTAGCAACTTGAAGATGATTCCAGCATTAATTTCATCGTGCTTTTGCTCATTTTGAAGATTTTGACAGTTTCACCTGAAGTGTATATTCAGGTGCTGAAAACGCGTTTACAGCAATAAAAAGTTCATTTTGGCTCTCACACCATAACTAAATGTTGTAGACTCAAACTTCTTGCTGTCATTAGTGTATTTTAGCAACTTGAAGGTGATTCCAGCATTAATTTCATTGTGCTTTTGCTCATTTTGAAGATTTTGACAGTTTCACCTGAAGTGTACAATCTTGGGCTGAAAACGCGTTTAAAGCAATACAAAGTTCATTTAGGCTCTCACACCTTAACTAAATGTTGTAGAGTCAAACTTTTTGCTGTCATTAGTGTATTTTAGCAACTTGAAGATGATTCCAGCATTAATTTCATTGTGCTTTTGCTCATTTTGAAGATTTTGACAGTTTCACCTGAAGTGTACAATCAGGTGCTGAAAACGCGTTTACAGCAATACAAAGTTCATTTAGGCTCTCACACCTTAACTAAATGTTGTAGACTCAAACTTTTTGCTGTCATTAGTGTATTTTAGCAACTTGAAGATGATTCCAGCATTAATTTCATCGTGCTTTTGCTCATTTTGAAGATTTTGACAGTTTCACCTGAAGTGTATAATCAGGGGCTGAAAACGCGTTTAAAGCAATACAAAGTTAATTTAGGCTCTCACACCTTAACTAAATGTTGTAGACTCAAACTTTTTGCTGTCATTACTGTATTTTTGCAACTTGAAGATGATGCCAGCATTAATTTCATTGTACTTTTGCTCATTTTGAAGATTTTGACAGTTTCACCTGAATTGTACAATCAAGGGCTGAAAACGCGTTTAAAGCAATGAAAAGTTCATTTAGGCTCTCACACCTTAACTAAATGTTGTAGACTCAAATTTTTTGCTGTCATTAGTGTATTTTAGCAACTTGAAGATGATTCCAGCATTAATTTCATCGTGCTTTTGCTCATTTTGAAGATTTTGACAGTTTCACCTGAAGTGTATATTCAGGTGCTGAAAACGCGTTTACAGCAATAAAAAGTTCATTTTGGCTCTCACACCATAACTAAATGTTGTAGACTCAAACTTCTTGCTGTCATTAGTGTATTTTAGCAACTTGAAGATGTTTCCAGCATTAATTTCATTGTGCTTTTGCTCATTTTGAAGATTTTGACAGTTTCACCTGAAGGATACAATCAGCGGCTAAAAATGCATTTAAAGCAATACAAAGTTCATTTTGGCTCTCACACCTTAACTAAATGTTGTAGACTCAAACTTCTTGCTGTCATTAGTGTATTTTAGCAACTTGAAGATGTTTCCAGCATTAATTTCATTGTGCTTTTGCTCATTTTGAAGAATTTGACAGTTTCACCTGAAGTGTACATTCGGGCTGAAAATGCATTTAAAGCAATACAAAGTTCATTTTGGCTCTCACACCTTAACTAAATGTTGTAGACTTAAACTTTTTACTGTCATTAGTGTATTTTAGCAACTTGAAGATGATTCCAGCATTAATTTCATTGTGCTTTTGCTCATTTTGAAGATTTTGACAGTTTCACCTGAAGTGTACAATCAAGGGCTGTAAACGCGTTTAAAGCAATAAAAAGTTAATTTTGGCTCTCAAACCTTAACTAAATGTTGTAGACTCAAACTTTTTGCTGTCATTAGTGTATTTTAGCAACTTGAAGATGATTCCAGCATTAATTTCATTGTGCTTTTGCTCATTTTGAAGATTTTGACAGTTTCACCTGAAGTGTATATTCAGGTGCTGAAAACGCGTTTACAGCAATAAAAAGTTCATTTTGGCTCTCACACCATAACTAAATGTTGTAGACTCAAACTTCTTGCTGTCATTAGTGTATTTTAGCAACTTGAAGATGTTTCCAGCATTAATTTCATTGTGCTTTTGCTCATTTTGAAGATTTTGACAGTTTCACCTGAAGGATACAATCAGCGGCTAAAAATGCATTTAAAGCAATACAAAGTTCATTTTGGCTCTCACACCTTAACTAAATGTTGTAGACTCAAACTTCTTGCTGTCATTAGTGTATTTTAGCAACTTGAAGATGTTTCCAGCATTAATTTCATTGTGCTTTTGCTCATTTTGAAGAATTTGACAGTTTCACCTGAAGTGTACATTCGGGCTGAAAATGCATTTAAAGCAATACAAAGTTCATTTTGGCTCTCACACCTTAACTAAATGTTGTAGACTTAAACTTTTTACTGTCATTAGTGTATTTTAGCAACTTGAAGATGATTCCAGCATTAATTTCATTGTGCTTTTGCTCATTTTGAAGATTTTGACAGTTTCACCTGAAGTGTACAATCAAGGGCTGAAAAGGCGTTTAAAGCAATAAAAAGTTAATTTTGGCTCTCAAACCTTAACTAAATGTTGTAGACTCAAACTTTTTGCTGTCATTAGTGTATTTTAGCAACTTGAAGATGATTCCAGCATTAATTTCATTGTGCTTTTGCTCATTTTGAAGATTTTGACAGTTTCACCTGAAGTGTACGATCAGGTGCTGAAAACGCGTTTACAGCAATACAAAGTTCATTTAGGCTCTCACACCTTAACTAAATGTTGTAGACTCAAACTTGTTGCTGTCATTAGTGTATTTTAGCAACTTGAAGATGATTCCAGCATTAATTTAAATGTGCTTATGCTCATTTTGAAGATTTTGACAGTTTCACCTGAAGTGTACTATCGGGCTGAAAATGCATTTAAAGCAATACAAAGTTCTTTTAGGCTCTCACACCTTAACTAAATGTTGTAGACTCAAACTTTTTGCTGTCATTAGTGTATTTTAGCAACTTGAAGATGATTCCAGCATTAATTTCATTGTGCTTTTGCTCATTTTGAAGATTTTGACAGTTTCACCTGAAGTGTACAATCAGGTGCTGAAAACGCGTTTACAGCAATACAAAGTTCATTTAGGCTCTCACACCTTAACTAAATGTTGTAGACTCAAACTTGTTGCTGTCATTAGTGTATTTTAGCAACTTGAAGATGATTCCAGCATTAATTTCATTGTGCTTTTGCTCATTTTGAAGATTTTGACAGTTTCATCTGAAGTGTACATTCGGGCTGAAAGTGCATTTAAAGCAATACAAAGTTAATTTTGGCTCTCACACCTTAACTAAATGTTGTACACTCAAACTTTTTACTGTCATTAGTGTAATTTAGCAACTTGAAGATGATTCCACCATTAATTTCATTGTGCTTTTGCTCATTTTGAATATTTTGACAGTTTCACCTGAAGTGTACAATCAGGTGCTGAAAACGCGTTTACAGCAATACAAAGTTCATTTTGGCTCTCACACCTTAACTAAATGTTGTAGACTCAAACTTGTTGCTGTCATTAGTGTATTTTAGCAACTTGAAGATGATTCCAGCATTAATTTCATTGTGCTTTTGCTCATTTTGAAGATTTTGACAGTTTCACCTGAAGTGTACAATCGGGCTGAAAAGGCATTTAAAGCAATACAAAGTTCATTTTGGCTCTCACACCTTAACTAAATGTTGTAGACTCAAACTTTTTGCTGTCATTAGTGTATTTTAGCAACTTGAAGATGATTCCAGCATTAATTTCATCGTGCTTTTGCTCATTTTGAAGATTTTGACAGTTTCACCTGAAGTGTACATTCAGGTGCTGAAAACGCGTTTACAGCAATAAAAAGTTCATTTTGGCTCTCACACCATAACTAAATGTTGTAGACTCAAACTTCTTGCTGTCATTAGTGTATTTTAGCAACTTGTAGGTGATTCCAGCATTAATTTCATTGTGCTTTTGCTCATTTTGAAGATTTTGACAGTTTCACCTGAAGTGTACAATCGGGCTGAAAATGCATTTAAAGCAATACAAAGTTCATTTAGGCTCTCACACCTTAACTAAATGTTGTAGACTCAAACTTGTTGCTGTCATTAGTGTATTTTAGCAACTTGAAGATGATTCCAGCATTAATTTAAATGTGCTTATGCTCATTTTGAAGATTTTGACAGTTTCACCTGAAGTGTACTATCGGGCTGAAAATGCATTTAAAGCAATACAAAGTTCATTTAGGCTCTCGCACCTTAACTAAATGTTGTAGACTCAAACTTTTTGCTGTCATTAGTGTATTTTAGCAACTTGAAGATGATTCCAGCATTAATTTCATTGTGCTTTTGCTCATTTTGAAGATTTTGACAGTTTCACCTGAAGTGTACAATCAGGTGCTGAAAACGCGTTTACAGCAATACAAAGTTCATTTAGGCTCTCACACCTTAACTAAATGTTGTAGACTCAAACTTTTTGCTGTCATTAGTGTATTTTAGCAACTTGAAGATGATTCCAGCATTAATTTCATCGTGCTTTTGCTCATTTTGAAGATTTTGACAGTTTCACCTGAAGTGTATAATCAGGGGCTGAAAACGCGTTTAAAGCAATACAAAGTTAATTTAGGCTCTCACACCTTAACTAAATGTTGTAGACTCAAACTTTTTGCTGTCATTACTGTATTTTTGCAACTTGAAGATGATGCCAGCATTAATTTCATTGTACTTTTGCTCATTTTGAAGATTTTGACAGTTTCACCTGAATTGTACAATCAAGGGCTGAAAACGCGTTTAAAGCAATGAAAAGTTCATTTAGGCTCTCACACCTTAACTAAATGTTGTAGACTCAAATTTTTTGCTGTCATTAGTGTATTTTAGCAACTTGAAGATGATTCCAGCATTAATTTCATCGTGCTTTTGCTCATTTTGAAGATTTTGACAGTTTCACCTGAAGTGTATATTCAGGTGCTGAAAACGCGTTTACAGCAATAAAAAGTTCATTTTGGCTCTCACACCATAACTAAATGTTGTAGACTCAAACTTCTTGCTGTCATTAGTGTATTTTAGCAACTTGAAGATGTTTCCAGCATTAATTTCATTGTGCTTTTGCTCATTTTGAAGATTTTGACAGTTTCACCTGAAGGATACAATCAGCGGCTAAAAATGCATTTAAAGCAATACAAAGTTCATTTTGGCTCTCACACCTTAACTAAATGTTGTAGACTCAAACTTCTTGCTGTCATTAGTGTATTTTAGCAACTTGAAGATGTTTCCAGCATTAATTTCATTGTGCTTTTGCTCATTTTGAAGAATTTGACAGTTTCACCTGAAGTGTACATTCGGGCTGAAAATGCATTTAAAGCAATACAAAGTTCATTTTGGCTCTCACACCTTAACTAAATGTTGTAGACTTAAACTTTTTACTGTCATTAGTGTATTTTAGCAACTTGAAGATGATTCCAGCATTAATTTCATTGTGCTTTTGCTCATTTTGAAGATTTTGACAGTTTCACCTGAAGTGTACAATCAAGGGCTGAAAACGCGTTTAAAGCAATAAAAAGTTAATTTTGGCTCTCAAACCTTAACTAAATGTTGTAGACTCAAACTTTTTGCTGTCATTAGTGTATTTTAGCAACTTGAAGATGATTCCAGCATTAATTTCATTGTGCTTTTGCTCATTTTGAAGATTTTGACAGTTTCACCTGAAGTGTACAATCAGGTGCTGAAAACGCGTTTACAGCAATACAAAGTTCATTTTGGCTCTCACACCTTAACTAAATGTTGTAGACTCAAACTTTTTTGCTGTCATTAGTGTATTTTAGCAACTTGAATATGATTCCAGCATTAATTTCATTGTGCTTTTGCTCATTTTGAATATTTTGACAGTTTAACCTGAAGTGTACAATCAGGTGCTGAAAACGCGTTTACAGCAATACAAAGTTCATTTTGGCTCTCACACCTTAACTAAATGTTGTAGACTCAAACTTTTTGCTGTCATTAGTGTATTTTAGCAACTTGAAGATGATTCCAGCATTAATTTCATTGTGCTTTTGCTCATTTTGAAGATTTTGACAGTTTCACCTGAAGTGTACTATCGGGCTGAAAATGCATTTAAAGCAATACAAAGTTTATTTTGGCTCTCACACCTTAACTAAATGTTGTAGACTCAAACTTTTTGCTGTCATTAGTGTATTTTAGCAACTTGAAGGTGATTCCAGCATTAATTTCATTGTGCTTTTGCTCATTTTGAAGATTTTGGCAGTTTCACCTGAAGTGTACAATCTTGGGCTGAAAACGCGTTTAAAGCAATACAAAGTTCATTTAGGCTCTCACACCTCAACTAAATGTTGTAGACTCAAACTTTTTGCTGTCATTAGTGTATTTTAGCAACTTGAAGATGATTCCAGCATTCATTTCATTGTGCTTTTGCTTATTTTGAAGATTTTGACGGTTTCACCTTAAGTGTACAATCAGGTGCTGAAAACGCGTTTACAGCAATACAAAGTTCATTTTGGCTCTCACACCTTAACTAAATGTTGTAGACTCAAACTTGTTGCTGACATTAGTGTATTTTAGCAACTTGAAGATGTTTCCAGCATTAATTTCATTGTGCTTTTGCTCATTTTGAAGAATTTGACAGTTTCACCTGAAGTGTACATTCGGGCTGAAAATGCATTTAAAGCAATACAAAGTTCATTTTGGCTCTCACACCTTAACTAAATGTTGTAGACTTAAACTTTTTACTGTCATTAGTGTATTTTAGCAACTTGAAGATGATTCCAGCATTAATTTCATTGTGCTTTTGCTCATTTTGAATATTTTGACAGTTTCACCTGAAGTGTACAATCAGGTACTGAAAACGCGTTTACAGCAATACAAAGTTCATTTTGGCTCTCACACCTTAACTAAATGTTGTAGACTCAAACTTTTTGCTGTCATTAGTGTATTTTAGCAACTTGAATATGATTCCAGCATTAATTTCATTGTGCTTTTGCTCATTTTGAATATTTTGACAGTTTCACCTGAAGTGTACAATCAGGTGCTGAAAACGCGTTTACAGCAATACAAAGTTCATTTTGGCTCTCACACCTTAACTAAATGTTGTAGACTCAAACTTTTTGCTGTCATTAGTGTATTTTAGCAACTTGAAGATGATTCCAGCATTAATTTCATTGTGCTTTTGCTCATTTTGAAGATTTTGACAGTTTCACCTGAAGTGTACAATCAGGTGCTGAAAACGCATTTACAGCAATACAAAGTTCATTTTGGCTCTCACACCTTAACTAAATGTTGTAGACTCAAACTTTTTGCTGTCATTAGTGTATTTTAGCAACTTGAAGATGATTCCAGCATTAATTTCATCGTGCTTTTGCTCATTTTGAAGATTTTGACAGTTTCACCTGAAGTGTACATTCAGGTGCTGAAAACGCGTTTACAGCAATAAAAAGTTCATTTTGGCTCTCACACCATAACTAAATGTTGTAGACTCAAACTTATTGCTGTCATTAGTGTATTTTAGCAACTTGAAGGTGATTCCAGCATTAATTTCATTGTGCTTTTGCTCATTTTGAAGATTTTGACAGTTTCACCTGAAGTGTACAATCGGGCTGAAAATGCATTTAAAGCAATACAAAGTTCATTTAGGCTCTCACACCTTAACTAAATGTTGTAGACTCAAACTTGTTGCTGTCATTAGTGTATTTTAGCAGCTTGAAGATGATTCCAGCATTAATTTCATTGTGCTTTTGCTCATTTTGAAGATTTTGACAGTTTCACCTGAAGTGTACAATCAGGTGCTGAAAACGCGTTTACAGCAATACAAAGTTCATTTAGGCTCTCACACCTTAACTAAATGTTGTAGACTCAAACTTTTTGCTGTCATTAGTGTATTTTAGCAACTTGAAGATGATTCCAGCATTAATTTCATCGTGCTTTTGCTCATTTTGAAGATTTTGACAGTTTCACCTGAAGTGTATATTCAGGTGCTGAAAACGCGTTTACAGCAATAAAAAGTTCATTTTGGCTCTCACACCATAACTAAATGTTGTAGACTCAAACTTCTTGCTGTCATTAGTGTATTTTAGCAACTTGAAGGTGATTCCAGCATTAATTTCATTGTGCTTTTGCTCATTTTGAAGATTTTGACAGTTTCACCTGAAGTGTACAATCTTGGGCTGAAAACGCGTTTAAAGCAATACAAAGTTCATTTAGGCTCTCACACCTTAACTAAATGTTGTAGAGTCAAACTTTTTGCTGTCATTAGTGTATTTTAGCAACTTGAAGATGATTCCAGCATTAATTTCATTGTGCTTTTGCTCATTTTGAAGATTTTGACAGTTTCACCTGAAGTGTACAATCAGGTGCTGAAAACGCGTTTACAGCAATACAAAGTTCATTTAGGCTCTCACACCTTAACTAAATGTTGTAGACTCAAACTTTTTGCTGTCATTAGTGTATTTTAGCAACTTGAAGATGATTCCAGCATTAATTTCATCGTGCTTTTGCTCATTTTGAAGATTTTGACAGTTTCACCTGAAGTGTATAATCAGGGGCTGAAAACGCGTTTAAAGCAATACAAAGTTAATTTAGGCTCTCACACCTTAACTAAATGTTGTAGACTCAAACTTTTTGCTGTCATTACTGTATTTTTGCAACTTGAAGATGATGCCAGCATTAATTTCATTGTACTTTTGCTCATTTTGAAGATTTTGACAGTTTCACCTGAATTGTACAATCAAGGGCTGAAAACGCGTTTAAAGCAATGAAAAGTTCATTTAGGCTCTCACACCTTAACTAAATGTTGTAGACTCAAATTTTTTGCTGTCATTAGTGTATTTTAGCAACTTGAAGATGATTCCAGCATTAATTTCATCGTGCTTTTGCTCATTTTGAAGATTTTGACAGTTTCACCTGAAGTGTATATTCAGGTGCTGAAAACGCGTTTACAGCAATAAAAAGTTCATTTTGGCTCTCACACCATAACTAAATGTTGTAGACTCAAACTTCTTGCTGTCATTAGTGTATTTTAGCAACTTGAAGATGTTTCCAGCATTAATTTCATTGTGCTTTTGCTCATTTTGAAGATTTTGACAGTTTCACCTGAAGGATACAATCAGCGGCTAAAAATGCATTTAAAGCAATACAAAGTTCATTTTGGCTCTCACACCTTAACTAAATGTTGTAGACTCAAACTTCTTGCTGTCATTAGTGTATTTTAGCAACTTGAAGATGTTTCCAGCATTAATTTCATTGTGCTTTTGCTCATTTTGAAGAATTTGACAGTTTCACCTGAAGTGTACATTCGGGCTGAAAATGCATTTAAAGCAATACAAAGTTCATTTTGGCTCTCACACCTTAACTAAATGTTGTAGACTTAAACTTTTTACTGTCATTAGTGTATTTTAGCAACTTGAAGATGATTCCAGCATTAATTTCATTGTGCTTTTGCTCATTTTGAAGATTTTGACAGTTTCACCTGAAGTGTACAATCAAGGGCTGTAAACGCGTTTAAAGCAATAAAAAGTTAATTTTGGCTCTCAAACCTTAACTAAATGTTGTAGACTCAAACTTTTTGCTGTCATTAGTGTATTTTAGCAACTTGAAGATGATTCCAGCATTAATTTCATTGTGCTTTTGCTCATTTTGAAGATTTTGACAGTTTCACCTGAAGTGTATATTCAGGTGCTGAAAACGCGTTTACAGCAATAAAAAGTTCATTTTGGCTCTCACACCATAACTAAATGTTGTAGACTCAAACTTCTTGCTGTCATTAGTGTATTTTAGCAACTTGAAGATGTTTCCAGCATTAATTTCATTGTGCTTTTGCTCATTTTGAAGATTTTGACAGTTTCACCTGAAGGATACAATCAGCGGCTAAAAATGCATTTAAAGCAATACAAAGTTCATTTTGGCTCTCACAC
Organism: Leptonotus elevatus; assembly: GCF_054856555.1. Taxonomy (NCBI): domain Eukaryota; kingdom Metazoa; phylum Chordata; class Actinopteri; order Syngnathiformes; family Syngnathidae; genus Leptonotus; species Leptonotus elevatus. Next base: position 714,790 of record NW_028233685.1, read on the forward strand.
CTTAACTAAATGTTGTAGACTCAAACTTCTTGCTGTCATTAGTGTATTTTAGCAACTTGAAGATGTTTCCAGCATTAATTTCATTGTGCTTTTGCTCATTTTGAAGAATTTGACAGTTTCACCTGAAGTGTACATTCGGGCTGAAAATGCATTTAAAGCAATACAAAGTTCATTTTGGCTCTCACACCTTAACTAAATGTTGTAGACTTAAACTTTTTACTGTCATTAGTGTATTTTAGCAACTTGAAGATGATTCCAGCATTAATTTCATTGTGCTTTTGCTCATTTTGAAGATTTTGACAGTTTCACCTGAAGTGTACAATCAAGGGCTGAAAAGGCGTTTAAAGCAATAAAAAGTTAATTTTGGCTCTCAAACCTTAACTAAATGTTGTAGACTCAAACTTTTTGCTGTCATTAGTGTATTTTAGCAACTTGAAGATGATTCCAGCATTAATTTCATTGTGCTTTTGCTCATTTTGAAGATTTTGACAGTTTCACCTGAAGTGTACGATCAGGTGCTGAAAACGCGTTTACAGCAATACAAAGTTCATTTAGGCTCTCACACCTTAACTAAATGTTGTAGACTCAAACTTGTTGCTGTCATTAGTGTATTTTAGCAACTTGAAGATGATTCCAGCATTAATTTAAATGTGCTTATGCTCATTTTGAAGATTTTGACAGTTTCACCTGAAGTGTACTATCGGGCTGAAAATGCATTTAAAGCAATACAAAGTTCTTTTAGGCTCTCACACCTTAACTAAATGTTGTAGACTCAAACTTTTTGCTGTCATTAGTGTATTTTAGCAACTTGAAGATGATTCCAGCATTAATTTCATTGTGCTTTTGCTCATTTTGAAGATTTTGACAGTTTCACCTGAAGTGTACAATCAGGTGCTGAAAACGCGTTTACAGCAATACAAAGTTCATTTAGGCTCTCACACCTTAACTAAATGTTGTAGACTCAAACTTGTTGCTGTCATTAGTGTATTTTAGCAACTTGAAGATGATTCCAGCATTAATTTCATTGTGCTTTTGCTCATTTTGAAGATTTTGACAGTTTCATCTGAAGTGTACATTCGGGCTGAAAGTGCATTTAAAGCAATACAAAGTTAATTTTGGCTCTCACACCTTAACTAAATGTTGTACACTCAAACTTTTTACTGTCATTAGTGTAATTTAGCAACTTGAAGATGATTCCACCATTAATTTCATTGTGCTTTTGCTCATTTTGAATATTTTGACAGTTTCACCTGAAGTGTACAATCAGGTGCTGAAAACGCGTTTACAGCAATACAAAGTTCATTTTGGCTCTCACACCTTAACTAAATGTTGTAGACTCAAACTTGTTGCTGTCATTAGTGTATTTTAGCAACTTGAAGATGATTCCAGCATTAATTTCATTGTGCTTTTGCTCATTTTGAAGATTTTGACAGTTTCACCTGAAGTGTACAATCGGGCTGAAAAGGCATTTAAAGCAATACAAAGTTCATTTTGGCTCTCACACCTTAACTAAATGTTGTAGACTCAAACTTTTTGCTGTCATTAGTGTATTTTAGCAACTTGAAGATGATTCCAGCATTAATTTCATCGTGCTTTTGCTCATTTTGAAGATTTTGACAGTTTCACCTGAAGTGTACATTCAGGTGCTGAAAACGCGTTTACAGCAATAAAAAGTTCATTTTGGCTCTCACACCATAACTAAATGTTGTAGACTCAAACTTCTTGCTGTCATTAGTGTATTTTAGCAACTTGTAGGTGATTCCAGCATTAATTTCATTGTGCTTTTGCTCATTTTGAAGATTTTGACAGTTTCACCTGAAGTGTACAATCGGGCTGAAAATGCATTTAAAGCAATACAAAGTTCATTTAGGCTCTCACACCTTAACTAAATGTTGTAGACTCAAACTTGTTGCTGTCATTAGTGTATTTTAGCAGCTTGAAGATGATTCCAGCATTAATTTAATTGAGCTTTTGCTCATTTTGAAGATTTTGACAGTTTCACCTGAAGTGTCCAATCGGGCTGAAAATGCATTTAAAGCAATACAAAGTTAATTTTGGCTCTCACACCTTAACTAAATGTTGTAGACTCAAACTTTTTGCTGTCATTAGTGTATTTTAGCAACTTGAAGATGATTCCAGCATTAATTTCATTGTGCTTTTGCTCATTTTGAAGATTTTGACAGTTTCACCTGAAGTGTACAATCAGGTGCTGAAAACGCGTTTACAGCAATACAAAGTTCATTTAGGCTCTCACACCTTAACTAAATGTTGTAGACTCAAACTTGTTGCTGTCATTAGTGTATTTTAGCAACTTGAAGATGATTCCAGCATTAATTTAAATGTGCTTATGCTCATTTTGAAGATTTTGACAGTTTCACCTGAAGTGTACTATCGGGCTGAAAATGCATTTAAAGCAATACAAAGTTCATTTAGGCTCTCGCACCTTAACTAAATGTTGTAGACTCAAACTTTTTGCTGTCATTAGTGTATTTTAGCAACTTGAAGATGATTCCAGCATTAATTTCATTGTGCTTTTGCTCATTTTGAAGATTTTGACAGTTTCACCTGAAGTGTACAATCAGGTGCTGAAAACGCGTTTACAGCAATACAAAGTTCATTTAGGCTCTCACACCTTAACTAAATGTTGTAGACTCAAACTTTTTGCTGTCATTAGTGTATTTTAGCAACTTGAAGATGATTCCAGCATTAATTTCATCGTGCTTTTGCTCATTTTGAAGATTTTGACAGTTTCACCTGAAGTGTATAATCAGGGGCTGAAAACGCGTTTAAAGCAATACAAAGTTAATTTAGGCTCTCACACCTTAACTAAATGTTGTAGACTCAAACTTTTTGCTGTCATTACTGTATTTTTGCAACTTGAAGATGATGCCAGCATTAATTTCATTGTACTTTTGCTCATTTTGAAGATTTTGACAGTTTCACCTGAATTGTACAATCAAGGGCTGAAAACGCGTTTAAAGCAATGAAAAGTTCATTTAGGCTCTCACACCTTAACTAAATGTTGTAGACTCAAATTTTTTGCTGTCATTAGTGTATTTTAGCAACTTGAAGATGATTCCAGCATTAATTTCATCGTGCTTTTGCTCATTTTGAAGATTTTGACAGTTTCACCTGAAGTGTATATTCAGGTGCTGAAAACGCGTTTACAGCAATAAAAAGTTCATTTTGGCTCTCACACCATAACTAAATGTTGTAGACTCAAACTTCTTGCTGTCATTAGTGTATTTTAGCAACTTGAAGATGTTTCCAGCATTAATTTCATTGTGCTTTTGCTCATTTTGAAGATTTTGACAGTTTCACCTGAAGGATACAATCAGCGGCTAAAAATGCATTTAAAGCAATACAAAGTTCATTTTGGCTCTCACACCTTAACTAAATGTTGTAGACTCAAACTTCTTGCTGTCATTAGTGTATTTTAGCAACTTGAAGATGTTTCCAGCATTAATTTCATTGTGCTTTTGCTCATTTTGAAGAATTTGACAGTTTCACCTGAAGTGTACATTCGGGCTGAAAATGCATTTAAAGCAATACAAAGTTCATTTTGGCTCTCACACCTTAACTAAATGTTGTAGACTTAAACTTTTTACTGTCATTAGTGTATTTTAGCAACTTGAAGATGATTCCAGCATTAATTTCATTGTGCTTTTGCTCATTTTGAAGATTTTGACAGTTTCACCTGAAGTGTACAATCAAGGGCTGAAAACGCGTTTAAAGCAATAAAAAGTTAATTTTGGCTCTCAAACCTTAACTAAATGTTGTAGACTCAAACTTTTTGCTGTCATTAGTGTATTTTAGCAACTTGAAGATGATTCCAGCATTAATTTCATTGTGCTTTTGCTCATTTTGAAGATTTTGACAGTTTCACCGGAAGTGTACAATCAGGTGCTGAAAACGCGTTTACAGCAATACAAAGTTCATTTTGGCTCTCACACCTTAACTAAATGTTGTAGACTCAAACTTTTTTGCTGTCATTAGTGTATTTTAGCAACTTGAATATGATTCCAGCATTAATTTCATTGTGCTTTTGCTCATTTTGAATATTTTGACAGTTTAACCTGAAGTGTACAATCAGGTGCTGAAAACGCGTTTACAGCAATACAAAGTTCATTTTGGCTCTCACACCTTAACTAAATGTTGTAGACTCAAACTTTTTGCTGTCATTAGTGTATTTTAGCAACTTGAAGATGATTCCAGCATTAATTTCATTGTGCTTTTGCTCATTTTGAAGATTTTGACAGTTTCACCTGAAGTGTACTATCGGGCTGAAAATGCATTTAAAGCAATACAAAGTTTATTTTGGCTCTCACACCTTAACTAAATGTTGTAGACTCAAACTTTTTGCTGTCATTAGTGTATTTTAGCAACTTGAAGGTGATTCCAGCATTAATTTCATTGTGCTTTTGCTCATTTTGAAGATTTTGGCAGTTTCACCTGAAGTGTACAATCTTGGGCTGAAAACGCGTTTAAAGCAATACAAAGTTCATTTAGGCTCTCACACCTCAACTAAATGTTGTAGACTCAAACTTTTTGCTGTCATTAGTGTATTTTAGCAACTTGAAGATGATTCCAGCATTCATTTCATTGTGCTTTTGCTTATTTTGAAGATTTTGACGGTTTCACCTTAAGTGTACAATCAGGTGCTGAAAACGCGTTTACAGCAATACAAAGTTCATTTTGGCTCTCACACCTTAACTAAATGTTGTAGACTCAAACTTGTTGCTGACATTAGTGTATTTTAGCAACTTGAAGATGTTTCCAGCATTAATTTCATTGTGCTTTTGCTCATTTTGAAGAATTTGACAGTTTCACCTGAAGTGTACATTCGGGCTGAAAATGCATTTAAAGCAATACAAAGTTCATTTTGGCTCTCACACCTTAACTAAATGTTGTAGACTTAAACTTTTTACTGTCATTAGTGTATTTTAGCAACTTGAAGATGATTCCAGCATTAATTTCATTGTGCTTTTGCTCATTTTGAATATTTTGACAGTTTCACCTGAAGTGTACAATCAGGTGCTGAAAACGCGTTTACAGCAATACAAAGTTCATTTTGGCTCTCACACCTTAACTAAATGTTGTAGACTCAAACTTTTTGCTGTCATTAGTGTATTTTAGCAACTTGAATATGATTCCAGCATTAATTTCATTGTGCTTTTGCTCATTTTGAATATTTTGACAGTTTCACCTGAAGTGTACAATCAGGTGCTGAAAACGCGTTTACAGCAATACAAAGTTCATTTTGGCTCTCACACCTTAACTAAATGTTGTAGACTCAAACTTTTTGCTGTCATTAGTGTATTTTAGCAACTTGAAGATGATTCCAGCATTAATTTCATTGTGCTTTTGCTCATTTTGAAGATTTTGACAGTTTCACCTGAAGTGTACAATCAGGTGCTGAAAACGCATTTACAGCAATACAAAGTTCATTTTGGCTCTCACACCTTAACTAAATGTTGTAGACTCAAACTTTTTGCTGTCATTAGTGTATTTTAGCAACTTGAAGATGATTCCAGCATTAATTTCATTGTGCTTTTGCTCATTTTGAAGATTTTGACAGTTTCACCTGAAGTGTACAATCGGGCTGAAAAGGCATTTAAAGCAATACAAAGTTCATTTTGGCTCTCACACCTTAACTAAATGTTGTAGACTCAAACTTTTTGCTGTCATTAGTGTATTTTAGCAACTTGAAGATGATTCCAGCATTAATTTCATCGTGCTTTTGCTCATTTTGAAGATTTTGACAGTTTCACCTGAAGTGTACATTCAGGTGCTGAAAACGCGTTTACAGCAATAAAAAGTTCATTTTGGCTCTCACACCATAACTAAATGTTGTAGACTCAAACTTATTGCTGTCATTAGTGTATTTTAGCAACTTGAAGGTGATTCCAGCATTAATTTCATTGTGCTTTTGCTCATTTTGAAGATTTTGACAGTTTCACCTGAAGTGTACAATCGGGCTGAAAATGCATTTAAAGCAATACAAAGTTCATTTAGGCTCTCACACCTTAACTAAATGTTGTAGACTCAAACTTGTTGCTGTCATTAGTGTATTTTAGCAGCTTGAAGATGATTCCAGCATTAATTTAATTGAGCTTTTGCTCATTTTGAAGATTTTGACAGTTTCACCTGAAGTGTCCAATCGGGCTGAAAATGCATTTAAAGCAATACAAAGTTAATTTTGGCTCTCACACCTTAACTAAATGTTGTAGACTCAAACTTTTTGCTGTCATTAGTGTATTTTAGCAACTTGAAGATGATTCCAGCATTAATTTCATTGTGCTTTTGCTCATTTTGAAGATTTTGACAGTTTCACCTGAAGTGTACAATCAGGTGCTGAAAACGCGTTTACAGCAATACAAAGTTCATTTAGGCTCTCACACCTTAACTAAATGTTGTAGACTCAAACTTGTTGCTGTCATTAGTGTATTTTAGCAACTTGAAGATGATTCCAGCATTAATTTAAATGTGCTTATGCTCATTTTGAAGATTTTGACAGTTTCACCTGAAGTGTACTATCGGGCTGAAAATGCATTTAAAGCAATACAAAGTTCATTTAGGCTCTCATACATTAACTAAATGTTGTAGACTCAAACTTTTTGCTGTCATTAGTGTATCTTAGCAACTTGAAGATGATTCCAGCATTAATTTCATTGTGCTTTTGCTCATTTTGAAGATTTTGACAGTTTCACCTGAAGTGTACAATCAGGTGCTGAAAACGCGTTTACAGCAATACAAAGTTCATTTAGGCTCTCACACCTTAACTAAATGTTGTAGACTCAAACTTTTTGCTGTCATTAGTGTATTTTAGCAACTTGAAGATGATTCCAGCATTAATTTCATTGTGCTTTTGCTCATTTTGAAGATTTTGACAGTTTCATCTGAAGTGTACATTCGGGCTGAAAGTGCATTTAAAGCAATACAAAGTTAATTTTGGCTCTCACACCTTAACTAAATGTTGTACACTCAAACTTTTTACTGTCATTAGTGTAATTTAGCAACTTGAAGATGATTCCACCATTAATTTCATTGTGCTTTTGCTCATTTTGAATATTTTGACAGTTTCACCTGAAGTGTACAATCAGGTGCTGAAAACGCGTTTACAGCAATACAAAGTTCATTTTGGCTCTCACACCTTAACTAAATGTTGTAGACTCAAACTTGTTGCTGTCATTAGTGTATTTTAGCAACTTGAAGATGATTCCAGCATTAATTTCATTGTGCTTTTGCTCATTTTGAAGATTTTGACAGTTTCACCTGAAGTGTACAATCGGGCTGAAAAGGCATTTAAAGCAATACAAAGTTCATTTTGACTCTCACACCTTAACTAAATGTTGTAGACTCAAACTTTTTGCTGTCATTAGTGTATTTTAGCAACTTGAAGATGATTCCAGCATTAATTTCATCGTGCTTTTGCTCATTTTGAAGATTTTGACAGTTTCACCTGAAGTGTACATTCAGGTGCTGAAAACGCGTTTACAGCAATAAAAAGTTCATTTTGGCTCTCACACCATAACTAAATGTTGTAGACTCAAACTTCTTGCTGTCATTAGTGTATTTTAGCAACTTGAAGGTGATTCCAGCATTAATTTCATTGTGCTTTTGCTCATTTTGAAGATTTTGACAGTTTCACCTGAAGTGTACAATCGGGCTGAAAATGCATTTAAAGCAATACAAAGTTCATTTAGGCTCTCACACCTTAACTAAATGTTGTAGACTCAAACTTGTTGCTGTCATTAGTGTATTTTAGCAGCTTGAAGATGATTCCAGCATTAATTTAATTGAGCTTTTGCTCATTTTGAAGATTTTGACAGTTTCACCTGAAGTGTCCAATCGGGCTGAAAATGCATTTAAAGCAATACAAAGTTAATTTTGGCTCTCACACCTTAACTAAATGTTGTAGACTCAAACTTTTTGCTGTCATTAGTGTATTTTAGCAACTTGAAGATGATTCCAGCATTAATTTCATTGTGCTTTTGCTCATTTTGAAGATTTTGACAGTTTCACCTGAAGTGTACAATCAGGTGCTGAAAACGCGTTTACAGCAATACAAAGTTCATTTAGGCTCTCACACCTTAACTAAATGTTGTAGACTCAAACTTGTTGCTGTCATTAGTGTATTTTAGCAACTTGAAGATGATTCCATTATTAATTTAAATGTGCTTATGCTCATTTTGAAGATTTTGACAGTTTCACCTGAAGTGTACTATCGGGCTGAAAATGCATTTAAAGCAATACAAAGTTCATTTAGGCTCTCACACCTTAACTAAATGTTGTAGACTCAAACTTTTTGCTGTCATTAGTGTATTTTAGCAACTTGAAGATGATTCCAGCATTCATTTCATTGTGCTTTTGCTCATTTTGAAGATTTTGACAGTTTCACCTGAAGTGTACAATCAGGTGCTGAAAACGCGTTTACAGCAATACAAAGTTCATTTAGGCTCTCACACCTTAACTAAATGTTGTAGACTCAAACTTTTTGCTGTCATTAGTGTATTTTAGCAACTTGAAGATGATTCCAGCATTAATTTCATTGTGCTTTTGCTCATTTTGAAGATTTTGACAGTTTCATCTGAAGTGTACATTCGGGCTGAAAGTGCATTTAAAGCAATACAAAGTTAATTTTGGCTCTCACACCTTAACTAAATGTTGTACACTCAAACTTTTTACTGTCATTAGTGTAATTTAGCAACTTGAAGATGATTCCACCATTAATTTCATTGTGCTTTTGCTCATTTTGAATATTTTGACAGTTTCACCTGAAGTGTACAATCAGGTGCTGAAAACGCGTTTACAGCAATACAAAGTTCATTTTGGCTCTCACACCTTAACTAAATGTTGTAGACTCAAACTTGTTGCTGTCATTAGTGTATTTTAGCAACTTGAAGATGATTCCAGCATTAATTTCATTGTGCTTTTGCTCATTTTGAAGATTTTGACAGTTTCACCTGAATTGTACAATCAAGGGCTGAAAACGCGTTTAAAGCAATGAAAAGTTCATTTAGGCTCTCACACCTTAACTAAATGTTGTAGACTCAAATTTTTTGCTGTCATTAGTGTATTTTAGCAACTTGAAGATGATTCCAGCATTAATTTCATCGTGCTTTTGCTCATTTTGAAGATTTTGACAGTTTCACCTGAAGTGTATATTCAGGTGCTGAAAACGCGTTTACAGCAATAAAAAGTTCATTTTGGCTCTCACACCATAACTAAATGTTGTAGACTCAAACTTCTTGCTGTCATTAGTGTATTTTAGCAACTTGAAGATGTTTCCAGCATTAATTTCATTGTGCTTTTGCTCATTTTGAAGATTTTGACAGTTTCACCTGAAGGATACAATCAGCGGCTAAAAATGCATTTAAAGCAATACAAAGTTCATTTTGGCTCTCACACCTTAACTAAATGTTGTAGACTCAAACTTCTTGCTGTCATTAGTGTATTTTAGCAACTTGAAGATGTTTCCAGCATTAATTTCATTGTGCTTTTGCTCATTTTGAAGAATTTGACAGTTTCACCTGAAGTGTACATTCGGGCTGAAAATGCATTTAAAGCAATACAAAGTTCATTTTGGCTCTCACACCTTAACTAAATGTTGTAGACTTAAACTTTTTACTGTCATTAGTGTATTTTAGCAACTTGAAGATGATTCCAGCATTAATTTCATTGTGCTTTTGCTCATTTTGAAGATTTTGACAGTTTCACCTGAAGTGTACAATCAAGGGCTGAAAACGCGTTTAAAGCAATAAAAAGTTAATTTTGGCTCTCAAACCTTAACTAAATGTTGTAGACTCAAACTTTTTGCTGTCATTAGTGTATTTTAGCAACTTGAAGATGATTCCAGCATTAATTTCATTGTGCTTTTGCTCATTTTGAATATTTTGACAGTTTCACCTGAAGTGTACAATCAGGTGCTGAAAACGCGTTTACAGCAATACAAAGTTCATTTTGGCTCTCACACCTTAACTAAATGTTGTAGACTCAAACTTTTTTGCTGTCATTAGTGTATTTTAGCAACTTGAATATGATTCCAGCATTAATTTCATTGTGCTTTTGCTCATTTTGAATATTTTGACAGTTTAACCTGAAGTGTACAATCAGGTGCTGAAAACGCGTTTACAGCAATACAAAGTTCATTTTGGCTCTCACACCTTAACTAAATGTTGTAGACTCAAACTTTTTGCTGTCATTAGTGTATTTTAGCAACTTGAAGATGATTCCAGCATTAATTTCATTGTGCTTTTGCTCATTTTGAAGATTTTGACAGTTTCACCTGAAGTGTACTATCGGGCTGAAAATGCATTTAAAGCAATACAAAGTTCATTTTGGCTCTCACACCTTAACTAAATGTTGTAGACTCAAACTTTTTGCTGTCATTAGTGTATTTTAGCAACTTGAAGATGATTCCAGCATTAATTTCATTGTGCTTTTGCTCATTTTGAAGATTTTGACAGTTTCACCTGAAGTGTACTATCGGGCTGAAAATGCATTTAAAGCAATACAAAGTTTATTTTGGCTCTCACACCTTAACTAAATGTTGTAGACTCAAACTTTTTGCTGTCATTAGTGTATTTTAGCAACTTGAAGGTGATTCCAGCATTAATTTCATTGTGCTTTTGCTCATTTTGAAGATTTTGGCAGTTTCACCTGAAGTGTACAATCTTGGGCTGAAAACGCGTTTAAAGCAATACAAAGTTCATTTAGGCTCTCACACCTCAACTAAATGTTGTAGACTCAAACTTTTTGCTGTCATTAGTGTATTTTAGCAACTTGAAGATGATTCCAGCATTCATTTCATTGTGCTTTTGCTTATTTTGAAGATTTTGACAGTTTCACCTTAAGTGTACAATCAGGTGCTGAAAACGCGTTTACAGCAATACAAAGTTCATTTTGGCTCTCACACCTTAACTAAATGTTGTAGACTCAAACTTGTTGCTGACATTAGTGTATTTTAGCAACTTGAAGATGTTTCCAGCATTAATTTCATTGTGCTTTTGCTCATTTTGAAGAATTTGACAGTTTCACCTGAAGTGTACATTCGGGCTGAAAATGCATTTAAAGCAATACAAAGTTCATTTTGGCTCTCACACCTTAACTAAATGTTGTAGACTTAAACTTTTTACTGTCATTAGTGTATTTTAGCAACTTGAAGATGATTCCAGCATTAATTTCATTGTGCTTTTGCTCATTTTGAATATTTTGACAGTTTCACCTGAAGTGTACAATCAGGTGCTGAAAACGCGTTTACAGCAATACAAAGTTCATTTTGGCTCTCACACCTTAACTAAATGTTGTAGACTCAAACTTTTTGCTGTCATTAGTGTATTTTAGCAACTTGAATATGATTCCAGCATTAATTTCATTGTGCTTTTGCTCATTTTGAATATTTTGACAGTTTCACCTGAAGTGTACAATCAGGTGCTGAAAACGCGTTTACAGCAATACAAAGTTCATTTTGGCTCTCACACCTTAACTAAATGTTGTAGACTCAAACTTTTTGCTGTCATTAGTGTATTTTAGCAACTTGAAGATGATTCCAGCATTAATTTCATTGTGCTTTTGCTCATTTTGAAGATTTTGACAGTTTCACCTGAAGTGTACAATCAGGTGCTGAAAACGCATTTACAGCAATACAAAGTTCATTTTGGCTCTCACACCTTAACTAAATGTTGTAGACTCAAACTTTTTGCTGTCATTAGTGTATTTTAGCAACTTGAAGATGATTCCAGCATTAATTTCATTGTGCTTTTGCTCATTTTGAAGATTTTGACAGTTTCACCTGAAGTGTACAATCGGGCTGAAAAGGCATTTAAAGCAATACAAAGTTCATTTTGGCTCTCACACCTTAACTAAATGTTGTAGACTCAAACTTTTTGCTGTCATTAGTGTATTTTAGCAACTTGAAGATGATTCCAGCATTAATTTCATTGTGCTTTTGCTCATTTTGAAGATTTTGACAGTTTCACCTGAAGTGTACATTCAGGTGCTGAAAACGCGTTTACAGCAATAAAAAGTTCATTTTGGCTCTCACACCATAACTAAATGTTGTAGACTCAAACTTATTGCTGTCATTAGTGTATTTTAGCAACTTGAAGGTGATTCCAGCATTAATTTCATTGTGCTTTTGCTCATTTTGAAGATTTTGACAGTTTCACCTGAAGTGTACAATCGGGCTGAAAATGCATTTAAAGCAATACAAAGTTCATTTAGGCTCTCACACCTTAACTAAATGTTGTAGACTCAAACTTGTTGCTGTCATTAGTGTATTTTAGCAGCTTGAAGATGATTCCAGCATTAATTTAATTGAGCTTTTGCTCATTTTGAAGATTTTGACAGTTTCACCTGAAGTGTCCAATCGGGCTGAAAATGCATTTAAAGCAATACAAAGTTAATTTTGGCTCTCACACCTTAACTAAATGTTGTAGACTCAAACTTTTTGCTGTCATTAGTGTATTTTAGCAACTTGAAGATGATTCCAGCATTAATTTCATTGTGCTTTTGCTCATTTTGAAGATTTTGACAGTTTCACCTGAAGTGTACAATCAGGTGCTGAAAACGCGTTTACAGCAATACAAAGTTCATTTAGGCTCTCACACCTTAACTAAATGTTGTAGACTCAAACTTGTTGCTGTCATTAGTGTATTTTAGCAACTTGAAGATGATTCCAGCATTAATTTAAATGTGCTTATGCTCATTTTGAAGATTTTGACAGTTTCACCTGAAGTGTACTATCGGGCTGAAAATGCATTTAAAGCAATACAAAGTTCATTTAGGCTCTCACACCTTAACTAAATGTTGTAGACTCAAACTTTTTGCTGTCATTAGTGTATTTTAGCAACTTGAAGATGATTCCAGCATTAATTTCATTGTGCTTTTGCTCATTTTGAAGATTTTGACAGTTTCACCTGAAGTGTACAATCAGGTGCTGAAAACGCGTTTACAGCAATACAAAGTTCATTTAGGCTCTCACACCTTAACTAAATGTTGTAGACTCAAACTTTTTGCTGTCATTAGTGTATTTTAGCAACTTGAAGATGATTCCAGCATTAATTTCATTGTGCTTTTGCTCATTTTGAAGATTTTGACAGTTTCATCTGAAGTGTACATTCGGGCTGAAAGTGCATTTAAAGCAATACAAAGTTAATTTTGGCTCTCACACCTTAACTAAATGTTGTACACTCAAACTTTTTACTGTCATTAGTGTAATTTAGCAACTTGAAGATGATTCCACCATTAATTTCATTGTGCTTTTGCTCATTTTGAATATTTTGACAGTTTCACCTGAAGTGTACAATCAGGTGCTGAAAACGCGTTTACAGCAATACAAAGTTCATTTTGGCTCTCACACCTTAACTAAATGTTGTAGACTCAAACTTGTTGCTGTCATTAGTGTATTTTAGCAACTTGAAGATGATTCCAGCATTAATTTCATTGTGCTTTTGCTCATTTTGAAGATTTTGACAGTTTCACCTGAAGTGTACAATCGGGCTGAAAAGGCATTTAAAGCAATACAAAGTTCATTTTGACTCTCACACCTTAACTAAATGTTGTAGACTCAAACTTTTTGCTGTCATTAGTGTATTTTAGCAACTTGAAGATGATTCCAGCATTAATTTCATCGTGCTTTTGCTCATTTTGAAGATTTTGACAGTTTCACCTGAAGTGTACATTCAGGTGCTGAAAACGCGTTTACAGCAATACAAAGTTCATTTTGGCTCTCACACCTTAACTAAATGTTGTAGACTCAAACTTGTTGCTGTCATTAGTGTATTTTAGCAACTTGAAGATGATTCCAGCATTAATTTCATTGTGCTTTTGCTCATTTTGAAGATTTTGACAGTTTCACCTGAAGTGTACAATCGGGCTGAAAAGGCATTTAAAGCAATACAAAGTTCATTTTGACTCTCACACCTTAACTAAATGTTGTAGACTCAAACTTTTTGCTGTCATTAGTGTATTTTAGCAACTTGAAGATGATTCCAGCATTAATTTCATTGTGCTTTTGCTCATTTTGAAGATTTTGACAGTTTCATCTGAAGTGTACATTCGGGCTGAAAGTGCATTTAAAGCAATACAAAGTTAATTTTGGCTCTCACACCTTAACTAAATGTTGTACACTCAAACTTTTTACTGTCATTAGTGTAATTTAGCAACTTGAAGATGATTCCACCATTAATTTCATTGTGCTTTTGCTCATTTTGAATATTTTGACAGTTTCACCTGAAGTGTACAATCAAGGGCTGAAAACGCGTTTAAAGCAATGAAAAGTTAATTTAGGCTTTCAAACCTTAACTAAATGTTGTAGACTCAAACTTTTTGCTGTCATTAGTGTAATTTAGCAACTTGAAGATGATTCCAGCATTCATTTCATTGTGCTTTTGCTCATTTTGAAGATTTTGACAGTTTCACCTGAAGTGTACAATCAGGTGCTGAAAACGCGTTTACAGCAATACAAAGTTCATTTTGGCTCTCACACCTTAACTAAATGTTGTAGACTCAAACTTTTTGCTGTCATTAGTGTATTTTAGCACTTGAAGATGATTCCAGCATTAATTTCATCGTGCTTTTGCTCATTTTGAAGATTTTGACAGTTTCACCTGAAAGTGCTATATTCAGGTGCTGAAAACGCGTTTACAGCAATAAAAAGTTCATTTGGCTCTCACACCATAACTAAATGTTGTAGACTCAAACTTCTTGCTGTCATTAGTGTATTTTAGCAACTTGAAGGTGATTCCAGCATTAATTTCATTGTGCTTTTGCTCATTTTGAAGATTTTGACAGTTTCACCTGAAGTGTACAATCTTGGGCTGAAAACGCGTTTAAAGCAATACAAAGTTCATTTAGGCTCTCACACCTTAACTAAATGTTGTAGACTCAAACTTTTTGCTGTCATTAGTGTATTTTAGCAACTTGAAGATGATTCCAGCATTAATTACATTGTACTTTTGCTCATTTTGAAGATTTTGACAGTTCACCTGAATTGTACAAATCAAGGGCTGAAAACGCGTTTAAAGCAATGAAAAGTTCATTAGGCTCTCACACCTAACTAAATGTTGTAGACTCAAATTTGTTGCTGTCATTAGTGTAGTTTAGCAACTTGAAGATGATTCCAGCATTCATTTCATTGTGCTTTTGCTCATTTTTAAGATTTTGACAGTTTCACCTGAAGTGTACAATCGGCTGAAAATTATTTAAAGCAATACAAAGTTCATTAGGCTCTCACACCTTAACTAATGTTGTAGACTCAAACTTGTTGCTGTCATTAGTGTATTTAGCAGCTTGAAGATGATACCAGCATTAATTTAATTGTGCTTTTGCTCATTTGAAGATTTTGACAGTTTCACCTGAAGTGTCCAATCGGGCTGAAAATGCATTTAAAGCAATACAAAGTTAATTTTGGCTCTCACACCTTAACTAAATGTTGTAGACTCAAGACTTTTTGCTGTCATTAGTGTATTTTAGCAACTTGAAGATGATCCAGCATTAATTTCATTGTGCTTTTGCTCATTTTGAAGATTTTGACAGTTTCACCTGAAGTGTATAATCAGGGGCTGAAAACGCGTTTAAAGCAATACAAAGTTAATTTAGGCTCTCACACCTTAACTAAATGTTGTAGACTCAAACTTTTGCTGTCATTACTGTATTTTTGCAACTTGAAGATGATGCCAGCATTAATTTCATTGTACTTTTGCTCATTTTGAAGATTTTGACAGTTTCACCTGAATTGTACAATCAAGGGCTGAAACGCGTTTAAAGCAATGAAAAGTTTTTTTAGGCTCTCACACCTTAACTAAATGTTGTAGACTCAAACTTGTTGCTGTCATTAGTGTATTTTAGCAGCTTGAAGATGATTCCAGCATTAATTTAATTGTGCTTTTGCTCATTTTGAAGATTTTGACAGTTTCACCTGAAGTGTCCAATCGGGCTGAAAATGCATTTAAAGCAATACAAAGTTAATTTTGGCTCTCACACCTTAACTAAATGTTGTAGACTCAAACTTTTTGCTGTCATTAGTGTATTTTAGCAACTTGAAGATGATTCCAGCATTAATTTCATTGTGCTTTTGCTCATTTTGAAGATTTTGACAGTTTCACCTGAAGTGTACAATCAGGTGCTGAAAACGCGTTTACAGCAATACAAAGTTCATTTAGGCTCTCACACCTTAACTAAATGTTGTAGACTCAAACTTGTTGCTGTCATTAGTGTATTTTAGCAACTTGAAGATGATTCCAGCATTAATTTCATTGTGCTTTTGCTCATTTTGAAAATTTTGACAGTTTCACCTGAATTGTACAATAAAGGGCTGAAAACGCGTTTAAAGCAATAAAAAGTTCATTAGGCTCTCACACCTCAACTAAATGTTGTAGACTCAAACTTTTTGCTGTCATTAGTGTATTTTAGCAACTTGAAGATGATTCCAACATTAATTTCATTGTGCTTTTGCTCATTTTGAAGATTTTGACAGTTTCACCTGAAGTGTACAATCGGGCTGAAAATGAATTTTAAAGCAATACAAAGTTCATTTTGGCTCTCACACCTAAACTAAATATTGTAGACTCAAACGTTTTGCTGTCATTAGTGTATTTTAGCAACTTGAAGATGATTCCAGCATTAATTTCATTGTTTTTTTGCTCATTTTGAAGATTTAGACAGTTTCACCTGAAGTGTACAATCAGGTGCTGAAAACGCGTTTACAGCAATACAAAGTTCATTTTGGCTCTCACACCTTAACTAAATGTTGTTGACTCAAACTTTTTGCTGTCATTAGTGTATTTTAGCAACTTGAAGATGATTCCAGCATTAATTTAATTGTGCTTTTGCTCATTTTGAAGATTTTGACAGTTTCACCTGAAGTGTACTATCGGGCTGAAAATGCATTTAAAGCAATACAAAGTTCATTTTGGCTCTCACACCTTAACTAAATGTTGTAGACTCAAACTTTTTGCTGTCATTAGTGTATTTTAGCAACTTAAAGATGATTCCAGCATTAATTTCATTGTGCTTTTGCTCATTTTGAAGATTTTGACAGTTTCACCTGAAGTGTACAATCTTGGGCTGAAAACGCGTTTAAAGCAATACAAAGTTCATTTAGGCTCTCACACCTTAACTAAATGTTGTAGACTCAAACTTCTTGCTGTCATTAGTGTATTTTAGCAACTTGAAGGTGATTCCAGCATTAATTTCATTGTGCTTTTGCTCATTTTGAAGATTTTGACAGTTTCACCTGAAGTGTACAATCTTGGGCTGAAAACGCGTTTAAAGCAATACAAAGTTCATTTAGGCTCTCACACCTTAACTAAATGTTGTAGACTCAAACTTTTTGCTGTCATTAGTGTATTTTAGCAACTTGAAGATGATTCCAGCATTCATTTCATTGTGCTTTTGCTCATTTTGAAGATTTTGACAGTTTCACCTGAAGTGTACAATCAGGTGCTGAAAACGCGTTTACAGCAATACAAAGTTCATTTTGGCTCTCACACCTTAACTAAATGTTGTAGACTCAAACTTGTTGCTGACATTAGTGTATTTTAGCAACTTGAAGATGTTTCCAGCATTAATTTCATTGTGCTTTTGCTCATTTTGAAGAATTTGACAGTTTCGCCTGAAGTGTACATTCGGGCTGAAAATGCATTTAAAGCAATACAAAGTTCATTTTGGCTCTCACACCTTAACTAAATGTTGTAGACTTAAACTTTTTACTGTCATTAGTGTATTTTAGCAACTTGAAGATGATTCCAGCATTAATTTCATTGTGCTTTTGCTCATTTTGAAGAATTTGACAGTTTCACCTGAAGTGTACAATCAAGGGCTGAAAACGCGTTTAAAGCAATAAAAAGTTAATTTTGGCTCTCACACCTTAACTAAATGTTGTAGACTCAAACTTTTTGCTGTCATTAGTGTATTTTAGCAACTTGAAGATGATTCAAACATTAATTTCATTGTGCTTTTGCTCATTTTGAATATTTTGACAGTTTCACCTGAAGTGTACAATCAGGTGCTGAAAACGCGTTTACAGCAATACAAAGTTCATTTTGGCTCTCACACCTTAACTAACTGTTGTAGACTCAAACTTGTTGCTGTCATTAGTGTATTTTAGCAACTTGAAGATGATTCCAGCATTAATTTCATTGTGCTTTTGCTCATTTTGAATATTTTGACAGTTTCACCTGAAGTGTACAATCAGGTGCTGAAAACGCGTTTACAGCAATACAAAGTTCATTTTGGCTCTCACACCTTAACTAAATGTTGTAGACTCAAACTTGTTGCTGTCATTAGTGTATTTTAGCAACTTGAAGATGATTCCAGCATTAATTTCATTGTGCTTTTGCTCATTTTGAATATTTTGACAGTTTCACCTGAAGTGTACAATCAGGTGCTGAAAACGCGTTTACAGCAATACAAAGTTCATTTTGACTCTCACACCTTAACTAAATGTTGTAGACTCAAACTTTTTGCTGTCATTAGTGTATTTTAGCAACTTGTAGATGATTCCAGCATTAATTTCATTGTGCTTTTGCTCATTTTGAAGATTTTGACAGTTTCACCTGAAGTGTACAATCAGGTGCTGAAAACGCGTTTACAGGAATACAAAGTTCATTTATGCTCTCACACCTTAACTAAATGTTGTAGACTCAAACTTTTTGCTGTCATTAGTGTATTTTAGCAACTTGAAGATGATTCCAGCATTAATTTCATTGTGCTTTTGCTCATTTTGAAGATTTTGACAGTTTCACCTGAAGTGTACAATCGGGCTGAAAATGCATTTAAAGCAATACAAAGTTCATTTAGGCTCTCACACCTTAACTAAATGTTGTAGACTCAAACTTGTTGCTGTCATTAGTGTATTTTAGCAGCTTGAAGATGATTCCAGCATTAATTTAATTGTGCTTTTGCTCATTTTGAAGATTTTGACAGTTTCACCTGAAGTGTACAATCGGGCTGAAAATGCATTTAAAGCAATACAAAGTTAATTTTGGCTCTCACACCTTAACTAAATGTTGTAGACTCAAACTTTTTGCTGTCATTAGTGTATTTTAGCAACTTGAAGATGATTCCAGCATTAATTTCATTGTGCTTTTGCTCATTTTGAAGATTTTTACAGTTTCACCTGAAGTGTACAATCAGGTGCTGAAAACGCGTTTACAGCAATACAAAGTTCATTTTGGCTCTCACACCTTAACTAAATGTTGTAGACTCAAACTTTTTGCTGTCATTAGTGTATGTTAGCAACTTGAAGATGATTCCAGCATTAATTTCATTGTGCTTTTGCTCATTTTGAAGATTTTGACAGTTTCACCTGAAGTGTACTATCGGGCTGAAAAAGCCATTTAAAGCAATACAAAGTTCATTTTGGCTCTCACACCTTAACTAAATGTTGTAGACTCAAACTTTTTGCTGTCATTAGTGTATTTTAGCAACTTGAAGATGATTCCAGCATTAATTTCATTGTGCTTTTGCTCATTTTGAAGATTTTGACAGTTTCACCTGAAGTGTACTATCGGGCTGAAAATGCATTTAAAGCAATACAAAGTTCATTTTGGCTCTCACACCTTAACTAAATGTTGTAGACTCAAACTTTTTGCTGTCATTAGTGTATTTTAGCAACTTGAAGATGATTCCAGCATTAATTTCATCGTGCTTTTGCTCATTTTGAAGATTTTGACAGTTTCACCTGAAGTGTACATTCAGGTGCTGAAAACGCGTTTACAGCAATAAAAAGTTCATTTTGGCTCTCACACCATAACTAAATGTTGTAGACTCAAACTTCTTGCTGTCATTAGTGTATTTTATTAACTTGAAGGTGATTCCAGCAATAGTTTCATTGTGCTTTTGCTCATTTTGAAGATTTTGACAGTTTCACCTGAAGTGTACAATCTTGGGCTGAAAACGCGTTTAAAGCAATACAAAGTTCATTTAGGCTCTCACACCTTAACTAAATGTTGTAGACTCAAACTTTTTGCTGTCATTAGTGTATTTTAGCAACTTGAAGATGATTCCAGCATTAATTTCATTGTGCTTTTGCTCATTTTTAAGATTTTGACAGTTTCACCTGAAGTGTACAATCGGGCTGAAAATGCATTTAAAGCAATACAAAGTTAATTTTGGCTCTCACACCTTAACTAAATGTTGTAGACTCAAACTTTTTGCTGTCATTAGTGTATTTTAGCAACTTGAAGATGATTCCAGCATTAATTTCATTGTGCTTTTGCTCATTTTGAAGATTTTGACAGTTTCACCTGAAGTGTACAATCAGGTGCTGAAAACGCGTTTACAGCAATATAAAGTTCATTTAGGCTCTCACACCTTAACTAAATGTTGTAGACTCAAACTTGTTGCTGTCATTAGTGTATTTTAGCAACTTGAAGATGATTCCAGCATTAATTTAATTGTGCTTTTGCTCATTTTGAAGATTTTGACAGTTTCACCTGAAGTGTACTATCGGGCTGAAAATGCATTTAAAGCAATACAAAGTTCATTTAGGCTCTCACACCTTAACTAAATGTTGTAGACTCAAACTTCTTGCTGTCATTAGTGTATTTTAGCAACTTGAAGGTGATTCCAGCATTAATTTCATTGTGCTTTTGCTCATTTTGAAGATTTTGACAGTTTCACCTGAAGTGTACAATCAGGGGCTGAAAATGCATTTAAAGCAATACAAAGTTCATTTAGGCTCTCACACCTTAACTAAATGTTGTACACTCAAACTTTTTACTGCCATTAGTGTATTTTAGCAACTTGAAGATGATTCCAGCATTAATTTCATTGTGCTTTTGCTCATTTTGAAGATTTTGACAGTTTCACCTGAAGTGTATAATCAGGGGCTGAAAACGCGTTTAAAGCAATACAAAGTTAATTTAGGCTCTCACACCTTAACTAAATGTTGTAGACTCAAACTTGTTGCTGTCATTAGTGTATTTTAGCAACTTGAAGATGTTTCCAGCATTAATTTCATTGTGCTTTTGCTCATTTTGAAGATTTTGACAGTTTCACCTGAAGGATACAATCAGCGGCTAAAAATGCATTTAAAGCAATACAAAGTTCATTTTGGCTCTCACACCTTAACTAAATGTTGTAGACTCAAACTTCTTGCTGTCATTAGTGTATTTTAGCAACTTGAAGATGTTTCCAGCATTAATTTCATTGTGCTTTTGCTCATTTTGAAGATTTTGACAGTTTCACCTGAAGTGTACAATCAAGGGCTGAAAACGCGTTTAAAGCAATAAAAAGTTAATTTTGGCTCTCACACCTTAACTAAATGTTGTAGACTCAAACTTTTTGCTGTCATTAGTGTATTTTAGCAACTTGAAGATGATTCCAGCATTAATTTCATTATGCTTTTGCTCATTTTGAATATTTTGACAGTTTCACCTGAAGTGTACAATCAGGTGCTGAAAACGCGTTTACAGCAATACAAAGTTCATTTTGGCTCTCACACCTTAACTAAATGTTGTAGACTCAAACTTTTTTGCTGTCATTAGTGTATTTTAGCAACTTGAATATGATTCCAGCATTAATTTCATTGTGCTTTTGCTCATTTTGAATATTTTGACAGTTTAACCTGAAGTGTACAATCAGGTGCTGAAAACGCGTTTACAGCAATACAAAGTTAATTTTGGCTCTCACACCTTAACTAAATGTTGTAGACTCAAACTTTTTTGCTGTCATTAGTGTATTTTAGCAACTTGAAGATGATTCCAGCATTAATTTCATTGTGCTTTTGCTCATTTTGAAGATTTTGACAGTTTCACCTGAAGTGTACTATCGGGCTGAAAATGCATTTAAAGCAATACAAAGTTTATTTTGGCTCTCACTCCTTAACTAAATGTTGTAGACTCAAACTTTTTGCTGTCATTAGTGTATTTTAGCAACTTGAAGATGATTCCAGCATTAATTTCATCGTGCTTTTGCTCATTTTGAAGATTTTGACAGTTTCACCTGCAGTGTACATTCAGGTGCTGAAAACGCGTTTACAGCAATAAAAAGTTCATTTTGGCTCTCACACCATAACTAAATGTTGTAGACTTAAACTTCTTGCTGTCATTAGTGTATTTTAGCAACTTGAAGGTGATTCCAGCATTAATTTCATTGTGCTTTTGCTCATTTTGAAGATTTTGGCAGTTTCACCTGAAGTGTACAATCTTGGGCTGAAAACGCGTTTAAAGCAATACAAAGTTCATTTAGGCTCTCACACCTCAACTAAATGTTGTAGACTCAAACTTTTTGCTGTCATTAGTGTATTTTAGCAACTTGAAGATGATTCCAGCATTCATTTCATTGTGCTTTTGCTTATTTTGAAGATTTTGACAGTTTCACCTTAAGTGTACAATCAGGTGCTGAAAACGCGTTTACAGCAATACAAAGTTCATTTTGGCTCTCACACCTTAACTAAATGTTGTAGACTCAAACTTGTTGCTGACATTAGTGTATTTTAGCAACTTGAAGATGTTTCCAGCATTAATTTCATTGTGCTTTTGCTCATTTTGAAGAATTTGACAGTTTCACCTGAAGTGTACATTCGGGCTGAAAATGCATTTAAAGCAATACAAAGTTCATTTTGGCTCTCACACCTTAACTAAATGTTGTAGACTTAAACTTTTTACTGTCATTAGTGTATTTTAGCAACTTGAAGATGATTCCAGCATTAATTTCATTGTGCTTTTGCTCATTTTGAATATTTTGACAGTTTCACCTGAAGTGTACAATCAGGTGCTGAAAACGCGTTTACAGCAATACAAAGTTCATTTTGGCTCTCACACCTTAACTAAATGTTGTAGACTCAAACTTTTTGCTGTCATTAGTGTATTTTAGCAACTTGAATATGATTCCAGCATTAATTTCATTGTGCTTTTGCTCATTTTGAATATTTTGACAGTTTCACCTGAAGTGTACAATCAGGTGCTGAAAACGCGTTTACAGCAATACAAAGTTCATTTTGGCTCTCACACCTTAACTAAATGTTGTAGACTCAAACTTTTTGCTGTCATTAGTGTATTTTAGCAACTTGAAGATGATTCCAGCATTAATTTCATTGTGCTTTTGCTCATTTTGAAGATTTTGACAGTTTCACCTGAAGTGTACAATCAGGTGCTGAAAACGCGTTTACAGCAATACAAAGTTCATTTTGGCTCTCACACCTTAACTAAATGTTGTAGACTCAAACTTTTTGCTGTCATTAGTGTATTTTAGCAACTTGAAGATGATTCCAGCATTAATTTCATTGTGCTTTTGCTCATTTTGAAGATTTTGACAGTTTCACCTGAAGTGTACTATCGGGCTGAAAAGGCATTTAAAGCAATACAAAGTTCATTTTGGCTCTCACACCTTAACTAAATGTTGTAGACTCAAACTTTTTGCTGTCATTAGTGTATTTTAGCAACTTGAAGATGATTCCAGCATTAATTTCATTGTGCTTTTGCTCATTTTGAAGATTTTGACAGTTTCACCTGAAGTGTACTATCGGGCTGAAAATGCATTTAAAGCAATACAAAGTTCATTTTGGCTCTCACACCTTAACTAAATGTTGTAGACTCAAACTTTTTGCTGTCATTAGTGTATTTTAGCAACTTGAAGATGATTCCAGCATTAATTTCATCGTGCTTTTGCTCATTTTGAAGATTTTGACAGTTTCACCTGAAGTGTACATTCAGGTGCTGAAAACGCGTTTACAGCAATAAAAAGTTCATTTTGGCTCTCACACCATAACTAAATGTTGTAGACTCAAACTTCTTGCTGTCATTAGTGTATTTTAGCAACTTGAAGGTGATTCCAGCATTAATTTCATTGTGCTTTTGCTCATTTTGAAGATTTTGACAGTTTCACCTGAAGTGTACATTCAGGTGCTGAAAACGCGTTTACAGCAATAAAAAGTTCATTTTGGCTCTCACACCATAACTAAATGTTGTAGACTCAAACTTGTTGCTGTCATTAGTGTAATTTAGCAGCTTGAAGATGATTCCAGCATTAATTTAATTGAGCTTTTGCTCATTTTGAAGATTTTGACAGTTTCACCTGAAGTGTACAATCAGGTGCTGAAAACGCGTTTACAGCAATACAAAGTTCATTTAGGCTCTCACACCTTAACTAAATGTTGTAGACTCAAACTTGTTGCTGTCATTAGTGTATTTTAGCAACTTGAAGATGATTCCAGCATTAATTTAATTGTGCTTATGCTCATTTTGAAGATTTTGACAGTTTCACCTGAAGTGTACTATCGGGCTGAAAATGCATTTAAAGCAATACAAAGTTCATTTAGGCTCTCACACCTTAACTAAATGTTGTAGACTCAAACTTTTTGCTGTCATTAGTTTATTTTAGCAACTTGAAGATGATTCCAGCATTAATTTCATTGTGATTTTGCTCATTTTGAATATTTTGACAGTTTCACCTGAAGTGTACAATCAGGTGCTGAAAACGCGTTTACAGCAATACAAAGTTCATTTTGGCTCTCACACCTTAACTAAATGTTGTAGACTCAAACTTGTTGCTGTCATTAGTGTATTTTAGCAACTTGAAGATGATTCCAGCATTAATTTCATTGTGCTTTTGCTCATTTTGAAGATTTTGACAGTTTCACCTGAATTGTACAATCAAGGGCTGAAAACGCGTTTAAAGCAATGAAAAGTTAATTTAGGCTTTCACACCTTAACTAAATGTTGTAGACTCAAACTTTTTGCTGTCATTAGTGTAATTTAGCAACTTGAAGATGATTCCAGCATTCATTTCATTGTGCTTTTGCTCATTTTGAAGATTTTGACAGTTTCACCTGAAGTGTACAATCAGGTGCTGAAAACGCGTTTACAGCAATACAAAGTTCATTTTGGCTCTCACACCTTAACTAAATGTTGTAGACTCAAACTTTTTGCTGTCATTAGTGTATTTTAGCAACTTGAAGATGATTCCAGCATTAATTTCATCGTGCTTTTGCTCATTTTGAAGATTTTGACAGTTTCACCTGAAGTGTATATTCAGGTGCTGAAAACGCGTTTACAGCAATAAAAAGTTCATTTTGGCTCTCACACCATAACTAAATGTTGTAGACTCAAACTTCTTGCTGTCATTAGTGTATTTTAGCAACTTGAAGGTGATTCCAGCATTAATTTCATTGTGCTTTTGCTCATTTTGAAGATTTTGACAGTTTCACCTGAAGTGTACAATCTTGGGCTGAAAACGCGTTTAAAGCAATACAAAGTTCATTTAGGCTCTCACACCTTAACTAAATGTTGTAGAGTCAAACTTTTTGCTGTCATTAGTGTATTTTAGCAACTTGAAGATGATTCCAGCATTAATTTCATTGTGCTTTTGCTCATTTTGAAGATTTTGACAGTTTCACCTGAAGTGTACAATCAGGTGCTGAAAACGCGTTTACAGCAATACAAAGTTCATTTAGGCTCTCACACCTTAACTAAATGTTGTAGACTCAAACTTTTTGCTGTCATTAGTGTATTTTAGCAACTTGAAGATGTTTCCAGCATTAATTTCATCGTGCTTTTGCTCATTTTGAAGATTTTGACAGTTTCACCTGAAGTGTATAATCAGGGGCTGAAAACGCGTTTAAAGCAATACAAAGTTAATTTAGGCTCTCACACCTTAACTAAATGTTGTAGACTCAAAATTTTTGCTGTCATTACTGTATTTTTGCAACTTGAAGATGATGCCAGCATTAATTTCATTGTACTTTTGCTCATTTTGAAGATTTTGACAGTTTCACCTGAATTGTACAATCAAGGGCTGAAAACGCGTTTAAAGCAATGACAAGTTCATTTAGGCTCTCACACCTTAACTAAATGTTGTAGACTCAAATTTTTTGCTGTCATTAGTGTATTTTAGCAACTTGAAGATGATTCCAGCATTAATTTCATCGTGCTTTTGCTCATTTTGAAGATTTTGACAGTTTCACCTGAAGTGTATATTCAGGTGCTGAAAACGCGTTTACAGCAATAAAAAGTTCATTTTGGCTCTCACACCATAACTAAATGTTGTAGACTCAAACTTCTTGCTGTCATTAGTGTATTTTAGCAACTTGAAGATGTTTCCAGCATTAATTTCATTGTGCTTTTGCTCATTTTGAAGATTTTGACAGTTTCACCTGAAGGATACAATCAGCGGCTAAAAATGCATTTAAAGCAATACAAAGTTCATTTTGGCTCTCACACCTTAACTAAATGTTGTAGACTCAAACTTCTTGCTGTCATTAGTGTATTTTAGCAACTTGAAGATGTTTCCAGCATTAATTTCATTGTGCTTTTGCTCATTTTGAAGAATTTGACAGTTTCACCTGAAGTGTACATTCGGGCTGAAAATGCATTTAAAGCAATACAAAGTTCATTTTGGCTCTCACACCTTAACTAAATGTTGTACACTCAAACTTTTTACTGTCATTAGTGTAATTTAGCAACTTGAAGATGATTCCACCATTAATTTCATTGTGCTTTTGCTCATTTTGAAGATTTTGACAGTTTCACCTGAAGTGTACAATCTTGGGCTGAAAACGCGTTTAAAGCAATACAAAGTTCATTTAGGCTCTCACACCTTAACTAAATGTTGTAGACTCAAACTTTTTGCTGTCATTAGTGTATTTTAGCAACTTGAAGATGATTCCAGCATTAATTTCATTGTGCTTTTGCTCATTTTGAAGATTTTGACAGTTTCACCTGAAGTGTACAATCAGGTGCTGAAAACGCGTTTACAGCAATACAAAGTTCATTTAGGCTCTCACACCTTAACTAAATGTTGTAGACTCAAACTTTTTGCTGTCATTAGTGTATTTTAGCAACTTGAAGATGATTCCAGCATTAATTTCATCGTGCTTTTGCTCATTTTGAAGATTTTGACAGTTTCACCTGAAGTGTATAATCAGGGGCTGAAAACGCGTTTAAAGCAATACAAAGTTAATTTAGGCTCTCACACCTTAACTAAATGTTGTAGACTCAAACTTTTTGCTGTCATTACTGTATTTTTGCAACTTGAAGATGATGCCAGCATTAATTTCATTGTACTTTTGCTCATTTTGAAGATTTTGACAGTTTCACCTGAATTGTACAATCAAGGGCTGAAAACGCGTTTAAAGCAATGAAAAGTTCATTTAGGCTCTCACACCTTAACTAAATGTTGTAGACTCAATTTTTTTGCTGTCATTAGTGTATTTTAGCAACTTGAAGATGATTCCAGCATTAATTTCATCGTGCTTTTGCTCATTTTGAAGATTTTGACAGTTTCACCTGAAGTGTATATTCAGGTGCTGAAAACGCGTTTACAGCAATAAAAAGTTCATTTTGGCTCTCACACCATAACTAAATGTTGTAGACTCAAACTTCTTGCTGTCATTAGTGTATTTTAGCAACTTGAAGATGTTTCCAGCATTAATTTCATTGTGCTTTTGCTCATTTTGAAGAATTTGACAGTTTCACCTGAAGTGTACATTCGGGCTGAAAATGCATTTAAAGCAATACAAAGTTCATTTTGGCTCTCACACCTTAACTAAATGTTGTACACTCAAACTTTTTACTGTCATTAGTGTAATTTAGCAACTTGAAGATGATTCCACCATTAATTTCATTGTGCTTTTGCTCATTTTGAATATTTTGACAGTTTCACCTGAAGTGTACAATCAGGTGCTGAAAACGCGTTTACAGCAATACAAAGTTCATTTTAGCTCTCACACCTTAACTAAATGTTGTAGACTCAAACTTGTTGCTGTCATTAGTGTATTTTAGCAACTTGAAGATGATTCCAGCATTAATTTCATTGTGCTTTTGCTCATTTTGAAGATTTTGACAGTTTCACCTGAATTGTACAATCAAGGGCTGAAAACGCGTTTAAAGCAATGAAAAGTTAATTTAGGCTTTCACACCTTAACTAAATGTTGTAGACTCAAACTTTTTGCTGTCATTAGTGTAATTTAGCAACTTGAAGATGATTCCAGCATTCATTTCATTGTGCTTTTGCTCATTTTGAAGATTTTGACAGTTTCACCTGAAGTGTACAATCAGGTGCTGAAAACGCGTTTACAGCAATACAAAGTTCATTTTGGCTCTCACACCTTAACTAAATGTTGTAGACTCAAACTTTTTGCTGTCATTAGTGTATTTTAACAACTTGAAGATGATTCCAGCATTAATTTCATCGTGCTTTTGCTCATTTTGAAGATTTTGACAGTTTCACCTGAAGTGTATATTCAGGTGCTGAAAACGCGTTTACAGCAATAAAAAGTTCATTTTGGCTCTCACACCATAACTAAATGTTGTAGACTCAAACTTCTTGCTGTCATTAGTGTATTTTAGCAACTTGAAGGTGATTCCAGCATTAATTTCATTGTGCTTTTGCTCATTTTGAAGATTTTGACAGTTTCACCTGAAGTGTACAATCTTGGGCTGAAAACGCGTTTAAAGCAATACAAAGTTCATTTAGGCTCTCACACCTTAACTAAATGTTGTAGAGTCAAACTTTTTGCTGTCATTAGTGTCTTTTAGCAACTTGAAGATGATTCCAGCATTAATTTCATTGTGCTTTTGCTCATTTTGAAGATTTTGACAGTTTCACCTGAAGTGTACAATCAGGTGCTGAAAACGCGTTTACAGCAATACAAAGTTCATTTAGGCTCTCACACCTTAACTAAATGTTGTAGACTCAAACTTTTTGCTGTCATTAGTGTATTTTAGCAACTTGAAGATGATTCCAGCATTAATTTCATCGTGCTTTTGCTCATTTTGAAGATTTTGACAGTTTCACCTGAAGTGTATAATCAGGGGCTGAAAACGCGTTTAAAGCAATACAAAGTTAATTTAGGCTCTCACACCTTAACTAAATGTTGTAGACTCAAACTTTTTGCTGTCATTACTGTATTTTTGCAACTTGAAGATGATGCCAGCATTAATTTCATTGTACTTTTGCTCATTTTGAAGATTTTGACAGTTTCACCTGAATTGTACAATCAAGGGCTGAAAACGCGTTTAAAGCAATGAAAAGTTCATTTAGGCTCTCACACCTTAACTAAATGTTGTAGACTTAAATTTTTTGCTGTCATTAGTGTATTTTAGCAACTTGAAGATGATTCCAGCATTAATTTCATCGTGCTTTTGCTCATTTTGAAGATTTTGACAGTTTCACCTGAAGTGTATATTCAGGTGCTGAAAACGCGTTTACAGCAATAAAAAGTTCATTTTGGCTCTCACACCATAACTAAATGTTGTAGACTCAAACTTCTTGCTGTCATTAGTGTATTTTAGCAACTTGAAGATGTTTCCAGCATTAATTTCATTGTGCTTTTGCTCATTTTGAAGATTTTGACAGTTTCACCTGAAGGATACAATCAGCGGCTAAAAGTGCATTTAAAGCAATACAAAGTTCATTTTGGCTCTCACACCTTAACTAAATGTTGTAGACTCAAACTTCTTGCTGTCATTAGTGTATTTTAGCAACTTGAAGATGTTTCCAGCATTAATTTCATTGTGCTTTTGCTCATTTTGAAGAATTTGACAGTTTCACCTGAAGTGTACATTCGGGCTGAAAATGCATTTAAAGCAATACAAAGTTCATTTTGGCTCTCACACCTTAACTAAATGTTGTAGACTTAAACTTTTTACTGTCATTAGTGTATTTTAGCAACTTGAAGATGATTCCAGCATTAATTTCATTGTGCTTTTGCTCATTTTGAAGATTTTGACAGTTTGACCTGAAGTGTACAATCAAGGAATGAAAACGCGTTTAAAGCAATAAAAAGTTAATTTTGGCTCTCAAACCTTAACTAAATGTTGTAGACTCAAACTTTTTGCTGTCATTAGTGTATTTTAGCAACTTGAAGATGATTCCAGCATTAATTTCATTGTGCTTTTGCTCATTTTGAATATTTTGACAGTTTCACCTGAAGTGTACAATCAGGTGCTGAAAACGCGTTTACAGCAATACAAAGTTCATTTTGGCTCTCACACCTTAACTAAATGTTGTAGACTCAAACTTTTTTGCTGTCATTAGTGTATTTTAGCAACTTGAATATGATTCCAGCATTAATTTCATTGTGCTTTTGCTCATTTTGAATATTTTGACAGTTTAACCTGAAGTGTACAATCAGGTGCTGAAAACGCGTTTACAGCAATACAAAGTTCATTTTGGCTCTCACACCTTAACTAAATGTTGTAGACTCAAACTTTTTGCTGTCATTAGTGTATTTTAGCAACTTGAAGATGATTCCAGCATTAATTTCATTGTGCTTTTGCTCATTTTGAAGATTTTGACAGTTTCACCTGAAGTGTACTATCGGGCTGAAAATGCATTTAAAGCAATACAAAGTTCATTTTGGCTCTCACACCTTAACTAAATGTTGTAGACTCAAACTTTTTGCTGTCATTAGTGTATTTTAGCAACTTGAAGATGATTCCAGCATTAATTTCATTGTGCTTTTGCTCATTTTGAAGATTTTGACAGTTTCACCTGAAGTGTACTATCGGGCTGAAAATGCATTTAAAGCAATACAAAGTTTATTTTGGCTCTCACACCTTAACTAAATGTTGTAGACTCAAACTTTTTGCTGTCATTAGTGTATTTTAGCAACTTGAAGATGATTCCAGCATTAATTTCATCGTGCTTTTGCTCATTTTGAAGATTTTGACAGTTTCACCTGCAGTGTACATTCAGGTGCTGAAAACGCGTTTACAGCAATAAAAAGTTCATTTTGGCTCTCACACCATAACTAAATGTTGTAGACTTAAACTTCTTGCTGTCATTAGTGTATTTTAGCAACTTGAAGGTGATTCCAGCATTAATTTCATTGTGCTTTTGCTCATTTTGAAGATTTTGGCAGTTTCACCTGAAGTGTACAATCTTGGGCTGAAAACGCGTTTAAAGCAATACAAAGTTCATTTAGGCTCTCACACCTCAACTAAATGTTGTAGACTCAAACTTTTTGCTGTCATTAGTGTATTTTAGCAACTTGAAGATGATTCCAGCATTCATTTCATTGTGCTTTTGCTTATTTTGAAGATTTTGACAGTTTCACCTTAAGTGTACAATCAGGTGCTGAAAACGCGTTTACAGCAATACAAAGTTCATTTTGGCTCTCACACCTTAACTAAATGTTGTAGACTCAAACTTGTTGCTGACATTAGTGTATTTTAGCAACTTGAAGATGTTTCCAGCATTAATTTCATTGTGCTTTTGCTCATTTTGAAGAATTTGACAGTTTCACCTGAAGTGTACATTCGGGCTGAAAATGCATTTAAAGCAATACAAAGTTCATTTTGGCTCTCACACCTTAACTAAATGTTGTAGACTTAAACTTTTTACTGTCATTAGTGTATTTTAGCAACTTGAAGATGATTCCAGCATTAATTTCATTGTGCTTTTGCTCATTTTGAATATTTTGACAGTTTCACCTGAAGTGTACAATCAGGTGCTGAAAACGCGTTTACAGCAATACAAAGTTCATTTTGGCTCTCACACCTTAACTAAATGTTGTAGACTCAAACTTTTTGCTGTCATTAGTGTATTTTAGCAACTTGAATATGATTCCAGCATTAATTTCATTGTGCTTTTGCTCATTTTGAATATTTTGACAGTTTCACCTGAAGTGTACAATCAGGTGCTGAAAACGCGTTTACAGCAATACAAAGTTCATTTTGGCTCTCACACCATAACTAAATGTTGTAGACTCAAACTTATTGCTGTCATTAGTGTATTTTAGCAACTTGAAGGTGATTCCAGCATTAATTTCATTGTGCTTTTGCTCATTTTGAAGATTTTGACAGTTTCACCTGAAGTGTACAATCAGGGGCTGAAAATGCGTTTAAAGCAATACAAAGTTCATTTAGGCTCTCACACCTTAACTAAATGTTGTAGACTCAAACTTGTTACTGTCATTAGTGTATTTTAGCAGCTTGAAGATGATTCCAGCATTAATTTCATTGTGCTTTTGCTCATTTTGAAGATTTTGACAGTTTCACCTGAAGTGTACAATCAGGTGCTGAAAACGCGTTTACAGCAATACAAAGTTCATTTAGGCTCTCACACCTTAACTAAATGTTGTAGACTCAAACTTTTTGCTGTCATTAGTGTATTTTAGCAACTTGAAGATGATTCCAGCATTAATTTCATTGTGCTTTTGCTCATTTTGAAGATTTTGACAGTTTCATCTGAAGTGTACATTCGGGCTGAAAGTGCATTTAAAGCAATACAAAGTTAATTTTGGCTCTCACACCTTAACTAAATGTTGTACACTCAAACTTTTTACTGTCATTAGTGTAATTTAGCAACTTGAAGATGATTCCACCATTAATTTCATTGTGCTTTTGCTCATTTTGAATATTTTGACAGTTTCACCTGAAGTGTACAATCAGGTGCTGAAAACGCGTTTACAGCAATACAAAGTTCATTTTGGCTCTCACACCTTAACTAAATGTTGTAGACTCAAACTTGTTGCTGTCATTAGTGTATTTTAGCAACTTGAAGATGATTCCAGCATTAATTTCATTGTGCTTTTGCTCATTTTGAAGATTTTGACAGTTTCACCTGAAGTGTACAATCGGGCTGAAAAGGCATTTAAAGCAATACAAAGTTCATTTTGGCTCTCACACCTTAACTAAATGTTGTAGACTCAAACTTTTTGCTGTCATTAGTGTATTTTAGCAACTTGAAGATGATTCCAGCATTAATTTCATCGTGCTTTTGCTCATTTTGAAGATTTTGACAGTTTCACCTGAAGTGTACATTCAGGTGCTGAAAACGCGTTTACAGCAATAAAAAGTTCATTTTGGCTCTCACACCATAACTAAATGTTGTAGACTCAAACTTCTTGCTGTCATTAGTGTATTTTAGCAACTTGAAGGTGATTCCAGCATTAATTTCATTGTGCTTTTGCTCATTTTGAAGATTTTGACAGTTTCACCTGAAGTGTACAATCGGGCTGAAAATGCATTTAAAGCAATACAAAGTTCATTTAGGCTCTCACACCTTAACTAAATGTTGTAGACTCAAACTTGTTGCTGTCATTAGTGTATTTTAGCAGCTTGAAGATGATTCCAGCATTAATTTAATTGAGCTTTTGCTCATTTTGAAGATTTTGACAGTTTCACCTGAAGTGTCCAATCGGGCTGAAAATGCATTTAAAGCAATACAAAGTTAATTTTGGCTCTCACACCTTAACTAAATGTTGTAGACTCAAACTTTTTGCTGTCATTAGTGTATTTTAGCAACTTGAAGATGATTCCAGCATTAATTTCATTGTGCTTTTGCTCATTTTGAAGATTTTGACAGTTTCACCTGAAGTGTACAATCAGGTGCTGAAAACGCGTTTACAGCAATACAAAGTTCATTTAGGCTCTCACACCTTAACTAAATGTTGTAGACTCAAACTTGTTGCTGTCATTAGTGTATTTTAGCAACTTGAAGATGATTCCAGCATTAATTTAAATGTGCTTATGCTCATTTTGAAGATTTTGACAGTTTCACCTGAAGTGTACTATCGGGCTGAAAATGCATTTAAAGCAATACAAAGTTCATTTAGGCTCTCGCACCTTAACTAAATGTTGTAGACTCAAACTTTTTGCTGTCATTAGTGTATTTTAGCAACTTGAAGATGATTCCAGCATTAATTTCATTGTGCTTTTGCTCATTTTGAAGATTTTGACAGTTTCACCTGAAGTGTACAATCAGGTGCTGAAAACGCGTTTACAGCAATACAAAGTTCATTTAGGCTCTCACACCTTAACTAAATGTTGTAGACTCAAACTTTTTGCTGTCATTAGTGTATTTTAGCAACTTGAAGATGATTCCAGCATTAATTTCATCGTGCTTTTGCTCATTTTGAAGATTTTGACAGTTTCACCTGAAGTGTATATTCAGGTGCTGAAAACGCGTTTACAGCAATAAAAAGTTCATTTTGGCTCTCACACCATAACTAAATGTTGTAGACTCAAACTTCTTGCTGTCATTAGTGTATTTTAGCAACTTGAAGGTGATTCCAGCATTAATTTCATTGTGCTTTTGCTCATTTTGAAGATTTTGACAGTTTCACCTGAAGTGTACAATCTTGGGCTGAAAACGCGTTTAAAGCAATACAAAGTTCATTTAGGCTCTCACACCTTAACTAAATGTTGTAGAGTCAAACTTTTTGCTGTCATTAGTGTATTTTAGCAACTTGAAGATGATTCCAGCATTAATTTCATTGTGCTTTTGCTCATTTTGAAGATTTTGACAGTTTCACCTGAAGTGTACAATCAGGTGCTGAAAACGCGTTTACAGCAATACAAAGTTCATTTAGGCTCTCACACCTTAACTAAATGTTGTAGACTCAAACTTTTTGCTGTCATTAGTGTATTTTAGCAACTTGAAGATGATTCCAGCATTAATTTCATCGTGCTTTTGCTCATTTTGAAGATTTTGACAGTTTCACCTGAAGTGTATAATCAGGGGCTGAAAACGTGTTTAAAGCAATACAAAGTTAATTTAGGCTCTCACACCTTAACTAAATGTTGTAGACTCAAACTTTTTGCTGTCATTACTGTATTTTTGCAACTTGAAGATGATGCCAGCATTAATTTCATTGTACTTTTGCTCATTTTGAAGATTTTGACAGTTTCACCTGAATTGTACAATCAAGGGCTGAAAACGCGTTTAAAGCAATGAAAAGTTCATTTAGGCTCTCACACCTTAACTAAATGTTGTAGACTCAAATTTTTTGCTGTCATTAGTGTATTTTAGCAACTTGAAGATGATTCCAGCATTAATTTCATCGTGCTTTTGCTCATTTTGAAGATTTTGACAGTTTCACCTGAAGTGTATATTCAGGTGCTGAAAACGCGTTTACAGCAATAAAAAGTTCATTTTGGCTCTCACACCATAACTAAATGTTGTAGACTCAAACTTCTTGCTGTCATTAGTGTATTTTAGCAACTTGAAGATGTTTCCAGCATTAATTTCATTGTGCTTTTGCTCATTTTGAAGATTTTGACAGTTTCACCTGAAGGATACAATCAGCGGCTAAAAATGCATTTAAAGCAATACAAAGTTCATTTTGGCTCTCACACCTTAACTAAATGTTGTAGACTCAAACTTCTTGCTGTCATTAGTGTATTTTAGCAACTTGAAGATGTTTCCAGCATTAATTTCATTGTGCTTTTGCTCATTTTGAAGAATTTGACAGTTTCACCTGAAGTGTACATTCGGGCTGAAAATGCATTTAAAGCAATACAAAGTTCATTTTGGCTCTCACACCTTAACTAAATGTTGTAGACTTAAACTTTTTACTGTCATTAGTGTATTTTAGCAACTTGAAGATGATTCCAGCATTAATTTCATTGTGCTTTTGCTCATTTTGAAGATTTTGACAGTTTCACCTGAAGTGTACAATCAAGGGCTGTAAACGCGTTTAAAGCAATAAAAAGTTAATTTTGGCTCTCAAACCTTAACTAAATGTTGTAGACTCAAACTTTTTGCTGTCATTAGTGTATTTTAGCAACTTGAAGATGATTCCAGCATTAATTTCATTGTGCTTTTGCTCATTTTGAAGATTTTGACAGTTTCACCTGAAGTGTATATTCAGGTGCTGAAAACGCGTTTACAGCAATAAAAAGTTCATTTTGGCTCTCACACCATAACTAAATGTTGTAGACTCAAACTTCTTGCTGTCATTAGTGTATTTTAGCAACTTGAAGATGTTTCCAGCATTAATTTCATTGTGCTTTTGCTCATTTTGAAGATTTTGACAGTTTCACCTGAAGGATACAATCAGCGGCTAAAAATGCATTTAAAGCAATACAAAGTTCATTTTGGCTCTCACACCTTAACTAAATGTTGTAGACTCAAACTTCTTGCTGTCATTAGTGTATTTTAGCAACTTGAAGATGTTTCCAGCATTAATTTCTTTGTGCTTTTGCTCATTTTGAAGAATTTGACAGTTTCACCTGAAGTGTACATTCGGGCTGAAAATGCATTTAAAGCAATACAAAGTTCATTTTGGCTCTCACACCTTAACTAAATGTTGTAGACTTAAACTTTTTACTGTCATTAGTGTATTTTAGCAACTTGAAGATGATTCCAGCATTAATTTCATTGTGCTTTTGCTCATTTTGAAGATTTTGACAGTTTCACCTGAAGTGTACAATCAAGGGCTGAAAACGCGTTTAAAGCAATAAAAAGTTAATTTTGGCTCTCAAACCTTAACTAAATGTTGTAGACTCAAACTTTTTGCTGTCATTAGTGTATTTTAGCAACTTGAAGATGAT
This sequence comes from Leptonotus elevatus, assembly GCF_054856555.1. Lineage (NCBI taxonomy): Eukaryota > Metazoa > Chordata > Actinopteri > Syngnathiformes > Syngnathidae > Leptonotus > Leptonotus elevatus. The sequence goes on from NW_028233685.1 coordinate 751,017, forward strand.
TCCAGCATTAATTTCATTGTGCTTTTGCTCATTTTGAAGATTTTGACAGTTTCACCTGAAGTGTACGATCAGGTGCTGAAAACGCGTTTACAGCAATACAAAGTTCATTTAGGCTCTCACACCTTAACTAAATGTTGTAGACTCAAACTTGTTGCTGTCATTAGTGTATTTTAGCAACTTGAAGATGATTCCAGCATTAATTTAAATGTGCTTATGCTCATTTTGAAGATTTTGACAGTTTCACCTGAAGTGTACTATCGGGCTGAAAATGCATTTAAAGCAATACAAAGTTCATTTAGGCTCTCACACCTTAACTAAATGTTGTAGACTCAAACTTTTTGCTGTCATTAGTGTATTTTAGCAACTTGAAGATGATTCCAGCATTAATTTCATTGTGCTTTTGCTCATTTTGAAGATTTTGACAGTTTCACCTGAAGTGTACAATCAGGTGCTGAAAACGCGTTTACAGCAATACAAAGTTCATTTAGGCTCTCACACCTTAACTAAATGTTGTAGACTCAAACTTGTTGCTGTCATTAGTGTATTTTAGCAACTTGAAGATGATTCCAGCATTAATTTCATTGTGCTTTTGCTCATTTTGAAGATTTTGACAGTTTCATCTGAAGTGTACATTCGGGCTGAAAGTGCATTTAAAGCAATACAAAGTTAATTTTGGCTCTCACACCTTAACTAAATGTTGTACACTCAAACTTTTTACTGTCATTAGTGTAATTTAGCAACTTGAAGATGATTCCACCATTAATTTCATTGTGCTTTTGCTCATTTTGAATATTTTGACAGTTTCACCTGAAGTGTACAATCAGGTGCTGAAAACGCGTTTACAGCAATACAAAGTTCATTTTGGCTCTCACACCTTAACTAAATGTTGTAGACTCAAACTTGTTGCTGTCATTAGTGTATTTTAGCAACTTGAAGATGATTCCAGCATTAATTTCATTGTGCTTTTGCTCATTTTGAAGATTTTGACAGTTTCACCTGAAGTGTACAATCGGGCTGAAAAGGCATTTAAAGCAATACAAAGTTCATTTTGGCTCTCACACCTTAACTAAATGTTGTAGACTCAGACTTTTTGCTGTCATTAGTGTATTTTAGCAACTTGAAGATGATTCCAGCATTAATTTCATCGTGCTTTTGCTCATTTTGAAGATTTTGACAGTTTCACCTGAAGTGTACATTCAGGTGCTGAAAACGCGTTTACAGCAATAAAAAGTTCATTTTGGCTCTCACACCATAACTAAATGTTGTAGACTCAAACTTCTTGCTGTCATTAGTGTATTTTAGCAACTTGTAGGTGATTCCAGCATTAATTTCATTGTGCTTTTGCTCATTTTGAAGATTTTGACAGTTTCACCTGAAGTGTACAATCGGGCTGAAAATGCATTTAAAGCAATACAAAGTTCATTTAGGCTCTCACACCTTAACTAAATGTTGTAGACTCAAACTTGTTGCTGTCATTAGTGTATTTTAGCAGCTTGAAGATGATTCCAGCATTAATTTAATTGAGCTTTTGCTCATTTTGAAGATTTTGACAGTTTCACCTGAAGTGTCCAATCGGGCTGAAAATGCATTTAAAGCAATACAAAGTTAATTTTGGCTCTCACACCTTAACTAAATGTTGTAGACTCAAACTTTTTGCTGTCATTAGTGTATTTTAGCAACTTGAAGATGATTCCAGCATTAATTTCATTGTGCTTTTGCTCATTTTGAAGATTTTGACAGTTTCACCTGAAGTGTACAATCAGGTGCTGAAAACGCGTTTACAGCAATACAAAGTTCATTTAGGCTCTCACACCTTAACTAAATGTTGTAGACTCAAACTTGTTGCTGTCATTAGTGTATTTTAGCAACTTGAAGATGATTCCAGCATTAATTTAAATGTGCTTATGCTCATTTTGAAGATTTTGACAGTTTCACCTGAAGTGTACTATCGGGCTGAAAATGCATTTAAAGCAATACAAAGTTCATTTAGGCTCTCGCACCTTAACTAAATGTTGTAGACTCAAACTTTTTGCTGTCATTAGTGTATTTTAGCAACTTGAAGATGATTCCAGCATTAATTTCATTGTGCTTTTGCTCATTTTGAAGATTTTGACAGTTTCACCTGAAGTGTACAATCAGGTGCTGAAAACGCGTTTACAGCAATACAAAGTTCATTTAGGCTCTCACACCTTAACTAAATGTTGTAGACTCAAACTTTTTGCTGTCATTAGTGTATTTTAGCAACTTGAAGATGATTCCAGCATTAATTTCATCGTGCTTTTGCTCATTTTGAAGATTTTGACAGTTTCACCTGAAGTGTATAATCAGGGGCTGAAAACGCGTTTAAAGCAATACAAAGTTAATTTAGGCTCTCACACCTTAACTAAATGTTGTAGACTCAAACTTTTTGCTGTCATTACTGTATTTTTGCAACTTGAAGATGATGCCAGCATTAATTTCATTGTACTTTTGCTCATTTTGAAGATTTTGACAGTTTCACCTGAATTGTACAATCAAGGGCTGAAAACGCGTTTAAAGCAATGAAAAGTTCATTTAGGCTCTCACACCTTAACTAAATGTTGTAGACTCAAATTTTTTGCTGTCATTAGTGTATTTTAGCAACTTGAAGATGATTCCAGCATTAATTTCATCGTGCTTTTGCTCATTTTGAAGATTTTGACAGTTTCACCTGAAGTGTATATTCAGGTGCTGAAAACGCGTTTACAGCAATAAAAAGTTCATTTTGGCTCTCACACCATAACTAAATGTTGTAGACTCAAACTTCTTGCTGTCATTAGTGTATTTTAGCAACTTGAAGATGTTTCCAGCATTAATTTCATTGTGCTTTTGCTCATTTTGAAGATTTTGACAGTTTCACCTGAAGGATACAATCAGCGGCTAAAAATGCATTTAAAGCAATACAAAGTTCATTTTGGCTCTCACACCTTAACTAAATGTTGTAGACTCAAACTTCTTGCTGTCATTAGTGTATTTTAGCAACTTGAAGATGTTTCCAGCATTAATTTCATTGTGCTTTTGCTCATTTTGAAGAATTTGACAGTTTCACCTGAAGTGTACATTCGGGCTGAAAATGCATTTAAAGCAATACAAAGTTCATTTTGGCTCTCACACCTTAACTAAATGTTGTAGACTTAAACTTTTTACTGTCATTAGTGTATTTTAGCAACTTGAAGATGATTCCAGCATTAATTTCATTGTGCTTTTGCTCATTTTGAAGATTTTGACAGTTTCACCTGAAGTGTACAATCAAGGGCTGAAAACGCGTTTAAAGCAATAAAAAGTTAATTTTGGCTCTCAAACCTTAACTAAATGTTGTAGACTCAAACTTTTTGCTGTCATTAGTGTATTTTAGCAACTTGAAGATGATTCCAGCATTAATTTCATTGTGCTTTTGCTCATTTTGAAGATTTTGACAGTTTCACCTGAAGTGTACAATCAGGTGCTGAAAACGCGTTTACAGCAATACAAAGTTCATTTTGGCTCTCACACCTTAACTAAATGTTGTAGACTCAAACTTTTTTGCTGTCATTAGTGTATTTTAGCAACTTGAATATGATTCCAGCATTAATTTCATTGTGCTTTTGCTCATTTTGAATATTTTGACAGTTTAACCTGAAGTGTACAATCAGGTGCTGAAAACGCGTTTACAGCAATACAAAGTTCATTTTGGCTCTCACACCTTAACTAAATGTTGTAGACTCAAACTTTTTGCTGTCATTAGTGTATTTTAGCAACTTGAAGATGATTCCAGCATTAATTTCATTGTGCTTTTGCTCATTTTGAAGATTTTGACAGTTTCACCTGAAGTGTACTATCGGGCTGAAAATGCATTTAAAGCAATACAAAGTTCATTTTGGCTCTCACACCTTAACTAAATGTTGTAGACTCAAACTTTTTGCTGTCATTAGTGTATTTTAGCAACTTGAAGATGATTCCAGCATTAATTTCATTGTGCTTTTGCTCATTTTGAAGATTTTGACAGTTTCACCTGAAGTGTACTATCGGGCTGAAAATGCATTTAAAGCAATACAAAGTTTATTTTGGCTCTCACACCTTAACTAAATGTTGTAGACTCAAACTTTTTGCTGTCATTAGTGTATTTTAGCAACTTGAAGGTGATTCCAGCATTAATTTCATTGTGCTTTTGCTCATTTTGAAGATTTTGGCAGTTTCACCTGAAGTGTACAATCTTGGGCTGAAAACGCGTTTAAAGCAATACAAAGTTCATTTAGGCTCTCACACCTCAACTAAATGTTGTAGACTCAAACTTTTTGCTGTCATTAGTGTATTTTAGCAACTTGAAGATGATTCCAGCATTCATTTCATTGTGCTTTTGCTTATTTTGAAGATTTTGACGGTTTCACCTTAAGTGTACAATCAGGTGCTGAAAACGCGTTTACAGCAATACAAAGTTCATTTTGGCTCTCACACCTTAACTAAATGTTGTAGACTCAAACTTGTTGCTGACATTAGTGTATTTTAGCAACTTGAAGATGTTTCCAGCATTAATTTCATTGTGCTTTTGCTCATTTTGAAGAATTTGACAGTTTCACCTGAAGTGTACATTCGGGCTGAAAATGCATTTAAAGCAATACAAAGTTCATTTTGGCTCTCACACCTTAACTAAATGTTGTAGACTTAAACTTTTTACTGTCATTAGTGTATTTTAGCAACTTGAAGATGATTCCAGCATTAATTTCATTGTGCTTTTGCTCATTTTGAATATTTTGACAGTTTCACCTGAAGTGTACAATCAGGTGCTGAAAACGCGTTTACAGCAATACAAAGTTCATTTTGGCTCTCACACCTTAACTAAATGTTGTAGACTCAAACTTTTTGCTGTCATTAGTGTATTTTAGCAACTTGAAGATGATTCCAGCATTAATTTCATTGTGCTTTTGCTCATTTTGAAGATTTTGACAGTTTCACCTGAAGTGTACAATCAGGTGCTGAAAACGCATTTACAGCAATACAAAGTTCATTTTGGCTCTCACACCTTAACTAAATGTTGTAGACTCAAACTTTTTGCTGTCATTAGTGTATTTTAGCAACTTGAAGATGATTCCAGCATTAATTTCATCGTGCTTTTGCTCATTTTGAAGATTTTGACAGTTTCACCTGAAGTGTACATTCAGGTGCTGAAAACGCGTTTACAGCAATAAAAAGTTCATTTTGGCTCTCACACCATAACTAAATGTTGTAGACTCAAACTTATTGCTGTCATTAGTGTATTTTAGCAACTTGAAGGTGATTCCAGCATTAATTTCATTGTGCTTTTGCTCATTTTGAAGATTTTGACAGTTTCACCTGAAGTGTACAATCGGGCTGAAAATGCATTTAAAGCAATACAAAGTTCATTTAGGCTCTCACACCTTAACTAAATGTTGTAGACTCAAACTTGTTGCTGTCATTAGTGTATTTTAGCAGCTTGAAGATGATTCCAGCATTAATTTAATTGAGCTTTTGCTCATTTTGAAGATTTTGACAGTTTCACCTGAAGTGTCCAATCGGGCTGAAAATGCATTTAAAGCAATACAAAGTTAATTTTGGCTCTCACACCTTAACTAAATGTTGTAGACTCAAACTTTTTGCTGTCATTAGTGTATTTTAGCAACTTGAAGATGATTCCAGCATTAATTTCATTGTGCTTTTGCTCATTTTGAAGATTTTGACAGTTTCACCTGAAGTGTACAATCAGGTGCTGAAAACGCGTTTACAGCAATACAAAGTTCATTTAGGCTCTCACACCTTAACTAAATGTTGTAGACTCAAACTTGTTGCTGTCATTAGTGTATTTTAGCAACTTGAAGATGATTCCAGCATTAATTTAAATGTGCTTATGCTCATTTTGAAGATTTTGACAGTTTCACCTGAAGTGTACTATCGGGCTGAAAATGCATTTAAAGCAATACAAAGTTCATTTAGGCTCTCACACCTTAACTAAATGTTGTAGACTCAAACTTTTTGCTGTCATTAGTGTATTTTAGCAACTTGAAGATGATTCCAGCATTAATTTCATTGTGCTTTTGCTCATTTTGAAGATTTTGACAGTTTCACCTGAAGTGTACAATCAGGTGCTGAAAACGCGTTTACAGCAATACAAAGTTCATTTAGGCTCTCACACCTTAACTAAATGTTGTAGACTCAAACTTTTTGCTGTCATTAGTGTATTTTAGCAACTTGAAGATGATTCCAGCATTAATTTCATTGTGCTTTTGCTCATTTTGAAGATTTTGACAGTTTCATCTGAAGTGTACATTCGGGCTGAAAGTGCATTTAAAGCAATACAAAGTTAATTTTGGCTCTCACACCTTAACTAAATGTTGTACACTCAAACTTTTTACTGTCATTAGTGTAATTTAGCAACTTGAAGATGATTCCACCATTAATTTCATTGTGCTTTTGCTCATTTTGAATATTTTGACAGTTTCACCTGAAGTGTACAATCAGGTGCTGAAAACGCGTTTACAGCAATACAAAGTTCATTTTGGCTCTCACACCTTAACTAAATGTTGTAGACTCAAACTTGTTGCTGTCATTAGTGTATTTTAGCAACTTGAAGATGATTCCAGCATTAATTTCATTGTGCTTTTGCTCATTTTGAAGATTTTGACAGTTTCACCTGAAGTGTACAATCGGGCTGAAAAGGCATTTAAAGCAATACAAAGTTCATTTTGACTCTCACACCTTAACTAAATGTTGTAGACTCAAACTTTTTGCTGTCATTAGTGTATTTTAGCAACTTGAAGATGATTCCAGCATTAATTTCATCGTGCTTTTGCTCATTTTGAAGATTTTGACAGTTTCACCTGAAGTGTACATTCAGGTGCTGAAAACGCGTTTACAGCAATAAAAAGTTCATTTTGGCTCTCACACCATAACTAAATGTTGTAGACTCAAACTTCTTGCTGTCATTAGTGTATTTTAGCAACTTGAAGGTGATTCCAGCATTAATTTCATTGTGCTTTTGCTCATTTTGAAGATTTTGACAGTTTCACCTGAAGTGTACAATCGGGCTGAAAATGCATTTAAAGCAATACAAAGTTCATTTAGGCTCTCACACCTTAACTAAATGTTGTAGACTCAAACTTGTTGCTGTCATTAGTGTATTTTAGCAGCTTGAAGATGATTCCAGCATTAATTTAATTGAGCTTTTGCTCATTTTGAAGATTTTGACAGTTTCACCTGAAGTGTCCAATCGGGCTGAAAATGCATTTAAAGCAATACAAAGTTAATTTTGGCTCTCACACCTTAACTAAATGTTGTAGACTCAAACTTTTTGCTGTCATTAGTGTATTTTAGCAACTTGAAGATGATTCCAGCATTAATTTCATTGTGCTTTTGCTCATTTTGAAGATTTTGACAGTTTCACCTGAAGTGTACAATCAGGTGCTGAAAACGCGTTTACAGCAATACAAAGTTCATTTAGGCTCTCACACCTTAACTAAATGTTGTAGACTCAAACTTGTTGCTGTCATTAGTGTATTTTAGCAACTTGAAGATGATTCCAGCATTAATTTAAATGTGCTTATGCTCATTTTGAAGATTTTGACAGTTTCACCTGAAGTGTACTATCGGGCTGAAAATGCATTTAAAGCAATACAAAGTTCATTTAGGCTCTCACACCTTAACTAAATGTTGTAGACTCAAACTTTTTGCTGTCATTAGTGTATTTTAGCAACTTGAAGATGATTCCAGCATTAATTTCATTGTGCTTTTGCTCATTTTGAAGATTTTGACAGTTTCACCTGAAGTGTACAATCAGGTGCTGAAAACGCGTTTACAGCAATACAAAGTTCATTTAGGCTCTCACACCTTAACTAAATGTTGTAGACTCAAACTTTTTGCTGTCATTAGTGTATTTTAGCAACTTGAAGATGATTCCAGCATTAATTTCATTGTGCTTTTGCTCATTTTGAAGATTTTGACAGTTTCATCTGAAGTGTACATTCGGGCTGAAAGTGCATTTAAAGCAATACAAAGTTAATTTTGGCTCTCACACCTTAACTAAATGTTGTACACTCAAACTTTTTACTGTCATTAGTGTAATTTAGCAACTTGAAGATGATTCCACCATTAATTTCATTGTGCTTTTGCTCATTTTGAATATTTTGACAGTTTCACCTGAAGTGTACAATCAGGTGCTGAAAACGCGTTTACAGCAATACAAAGTTCATTTTGGCTCTCACACCTTAACTAAATGTTGTAGACTCAAACTTGTTGCTGTCATTAGTGTATTTTAGCAACTTGAAGATGATTCCAGCATTAATTTCATTGTGCTTTTGCTCATTTTGAAGATTTTGACAGTTTCACCTGAATTGTACAATCAAGGGCTGAAAACGCGTTTAAAGCAATGAAAAGTTCATTTAGGCTCTCACACCTTAACTAAATGTTGTAGACTCAAATTTTTTGCTGTCATTAGTGTATTTTAGCAACTTGAAGATGATTCCAGCATTAATTTCATCGTGCTTTTGCTCATTTTGAAGATTTTGACAGTTTCACCTGAAGTGTATATTCAGGTGCTGAAAAACGCGTTTACAGCAATAAAAAGTTCATTTTGGCTCTCACACCAATAACTAAATGTTGTAGACTCAAACTTCTTGCTGTCATTAGTGTATTTTAGCAACTTGAAGATGTTTCCAGCATTAATTTCATTGTGCTTTTGCTCATTTTGAAGATTTTGACAGTTTCACCTGAAGGATACAATCAGCGGCTAAAAATGCATTTAAAGCAATACAAAGTTCATTTTGGCTCTCACACCTTAACTAAATGTTGTAGACTCAAACTTCTTGCTGTCATTAGTGTATTTTAGCAACTTGAAGATGTTTCCAGCATTAATTTCATTGTGCTTTTGCTCATTTTGAAGAATTTGACAGTTTCACCTGAAGTGTACATTCGGGCTGAAAATGCATTTAAAGCAATACAAAGTTCATTTTGGCTCTCACACCTTAACTAAATGTTGTAGACTTAAACTTTTTACTGTCATTAGTGTATTTTAGCAACTTGAAGATGATTCCAGCATTAATTTCATTGTGCTTTTGCTCATTTTGAAGATTTTGACAGTTTCACCTGAAGTGTACAATCAAGGGCTGAAAACGCGTTTAAAGCAATAAAAAGTTAATTTTGGCTCTCAAACCTTAACTAAATGTTGTAGACTCAAACTTTTTGCTGTCATTAGTGTATTTTAGCAACTTGAAGATGATTCCAGCATTAATTTCATTGTGCTTTTGCTCATTTTGAATATTTTGACAGTTTCACCTGAAGTGTACAATCAGGTGCTGAAAACGCGTTTACAGCAATACAAAGTTCATTTTGGCTCTCACACCTTAACTAAATGTTGTAGACTCAAACTTTTTTGCTGTCATTAGTGTATTTTAGCAACTTGAATATGATTCCAGCATTAATTTCATTGTGCTTTTGCTCATTTTGAATATTTTGACAGTTTAACCTGAAGTGTACAATCAGGTGCTGAAAACGCGTTTACAGCAATACAAAGTTCATTTTGGCTCTCACACCTTAACTAAATGTTGTAGACTCAAACTTTTTTGCTGTCATTAGTGTATTTTAGCAACTTGAAGATGATTCCAGCATTAATTTCATTGTGCTTTTGCTCATTTTGAAGATTTTGACAGTTTCACCTGAAGTGTACTATCGGGCTGAAAATGCATTTAAAGCAATACAAAGTTAATTTTGGCTCTCACACCTTAACTAAATGTTGTAGACTCAAACTTTTTGCTGTCATTAGTGTATTTTAGCAACTTGAAGATGATTCCAGCATTAATTTCATTGTGCTTTTGCTCATTTTGAAGATTTTGACAGTTTCACCTGAAGTGTACTATCGGGCTGAAAATGCATTTAAAGCAATACAAAGTTTATTTTGGCTCTCACACCTTAACTAAATGTTGTAGACTCAAACTTTTTGCTGTCATTAGTGTATTTTAGCAACTTGAAGGTGATTCCAGCATTAATTTCATTGTGCTTTTGCTCATTTTGAAGATTTTGGCAGTTTCACCTGAAGTGTACAATCTTGGGCTGAAAACGCGTTTAAAGCAATACAAAGTTCATTTAGGCTCTCACACCTCAACTAAATGTTGTAGACTCAAACTTTTTGCTGTCATTAGTGTATTTTAGCAACTTGAAGATGATTCCAGCATTCATTTCATTGTGCTTTTGCTTATTTTGAAGATTTTGACAGTTTCACCTTAAGTGTACAATCAGGTGCTGAAAACGCGTTTACAGCAATACAAAGTTCATTTTGGCTCTCACACCTTAACTAAATGTTGTAGACTCAAACTTGTTGCTGACATTAGTGTATTTTAGCAACTTGAAGATGTTTCCAGCATTAATTTCATTGTGCTTTTGCTCATTTTGAAGAATTTGACAGTTTCACCTGAAGTGTACATTCGGGCTGAAAATGCATTTAAAGCAATACAAAGTTCATTTTGGCTCTCACACCTTAACTAAATGTTGTAGACTTAAACTTTTTACTGTCATTAGTGTATTTTAGCAACTTGAAGATGATTCCAGCATTAATTTCATTGTGCTTTTGCTCATTTTGAATATTTTGACAGTTTCACCTGAAGTGTACAATCAGGTGCTGAAAACGCGTTTACAGCAATACAAAGTTAATTTTGGCTCTCACACCTTAACTAAATGTTGTAGACTCAAACTTTTTGCTGTCATTAGTGTATTTTAGCAACTTGAATATGATTCCAGCATTAATTTCATTGTGCTTTTGCTCATTTTGAATATTTTGACAGTTTCACCTGAAGTGTACAATCAGGTGCTGAAAACGCGTTTACAGCAATACAAAGTTCATTTTGGCTCTCACACCTTAACTAAATGTTGTAGACTCAAACTTTTTGCTGTCATTAGTGTATTTTAGCAACTTGAAGATGATTCCAGCATTAATTTCATTGTGCTTTTGCTCATTTTGAAGATTTTGACAGTTTCACCTGAAGTGTACAATCAGGTGCTGAAAACGCATTTACAGCAATACAAAGTTCATTTTGGCTCTCACACCTTAACTAAATGTTGTAGACTCAAACTTTTTGCTGTCATTAGTGTATTTTAGCAACTTGAAGATGATTCCAGCATTAATTTCATTGTGCTTTTGCTCATTTTGAAGATTTTGACAGTTTCACCTGAATTGTACAATCAAGGGCTGAAAACGCGTTTAAAGCAATGAAAAGTTCATTTAGGCTCTCACACCTTAACTAAATGTTGTAGACTCAAATTTTTTGCTGTCATTAGTGTATTTTAGCAACTTGAAGATGATTCCAGCATTAATTTCATCGTGCTTTTGCTCATTTTGAAGATTTTGACAGTTTCACCTGAAGTGTATATTCAGGTGCTGAAAACGCGTTTACAGCAATAAAAAGTTCATTTTGGCTCTCACACCATAACTAAATGTTGTAGACTCAAACTTCTTGCTGTCATTAGTGTATTTTAGCAACTTGAAGATGTTTCCAGCATTAATTTCATTGTGCTTTTGCTCATTTTGAAGATTTTGACAGTTTCACCTGAAGGATACAATCAGCGGCTAAAAATGCATTTAAAGCAATACAAAGTTCATTTTGGCTCTCACACCTTAACTAAATGTTGTAGACTCAAACTTCTTGCTGTCATTAGTGTATTTTAGCAACTTGAAGATGTTTCCAGCATTAATTTCATTGTGCTTTTGCTCATTTTGAAGAATTTGACAGTTTCACCTGAAGTGTACATTCGGGCTGAAAATGCATTTAAAGCAATACAAAGTTCATTTTGGCTCTCACACCTTAACTAAATGTTGTAGACTTAAACTTTTTACTGTCATTAGTGTATTTTAGCAACTTGAAGATGATTCCAGCATTAATTTCATTGTGCTTTTGCTCATTTTGAAGATTTTGACAGTTTCACCTGAAGTGTACAATCAAGGGCTGAAAACGCGTTTAAAGCAATAAAAAGTTAATTTTGGCTCTCAAACCTTAACTAAATGTTGTAGACTCAAACTTTTTGCTGTCATTAGTGTATTTTAGCAACTTGAAGATGATTCCAGCATTAATTTCATTGTGCTTTTGCTCATTTTGAATATTTTGACAGTTTCACCTGAAGTGTACAATCAGGTGCTGAAAACGCGTTTACAGCAATACAAAGTTCATTTTGGCTCTCACACCTTAACTAAATGTTGTAGACTCAAACTTTTTTGCTGTCATTAGTGTATTTTAGCAACTTGAATATGATTCCAGCATTAATTTCATTGTGCTTTTGCTCATTTTGAATATTTTGACAGTTTAACCTGAAGTGTACAATCAGGTGCTGAAAACGCGTTTACAGCAATACAAAGTTCATTTTGGCTCTCACACCTTAACTAAATGTTGTAGACTCAAACTTTTTGCTGTCATTAGTGTATTTTAGCAACTTGAAGATGATTCCAGCATTAATTTCATTGTGCTTTTGCTCATTTTGAAGATTTTGACAGTTTCACCTGAAGTGTACTATCGGGCTGAAAATGCATTTAAAGCAATACAAAGTTCATTTTGGCTCTCACACCTTAACTAAATGTTGTAGACTCAAACTTTTTGCTGTCATTAGTGTATTTTAGCAACTTGAAGATGATTCCAGCATTAATTTCATTGTGCTTTTGCTCATTTTGAAGATTTTGACAGTTTCACCTGAAGTGTACTATCGGGCTGAAAATGCATTTAAAGCAATACAAAGTTTATTTTGGCTCTCACACCTTAACTAAATGTTGTAGACTCAAACTTTTTGCTGTCATTAGTGTATTTTAGCAACTTGAAGGTGATTCCAGCATTAATTTCATTGTGCTTTTGCTCATTTTGAAGATTTTGGCAGTTTCACCTGAAGTGTACAATCTTGGGCTGAAAACGCGTTTAAAGCAATACAAAGTTCATTTAGGCTCTCACACCTCAACTAAATGTTGTAGACTCAAACTTTTTGCTGTCATTAGTGTATTTTAGCAACTTGAAGATGATTCCAGCATTCATTTCATTGTGCTTTTGCTTATTTTGAAGATTTTGACAGTTTCACCTTAAGTGTACAATCAGGTGCTGAAAACGCGTTTACAGCAATACAAAGTTCATTTTGGCTCTCACACCTTAACTAAATGTTGTAGACTCAAACTTGTTGCTGACATTAGTGTATTTTAGCAACTTGAAGATGTTTCCAGCATTAATTTCATTGTGCTTTTGCTCATTTTGAAGAATTTGACAGTTTCACCTGAAGTGTACATTCGGGCTGAAAATGCATTTAAAGCAATACAAAGTTCATTTTGGCTCTCACACCTTAACTAAATGTTGTAGACTTAAACTTTTTACTGTCATTAGTGTATTTTAGCAACTTGAAGATGATTCCAGCATTAATTTCATTGTGCTTTTGCTCATTTTGAATATTTTGACAGTTTCACCTGAAGTGTACAATCAGGTGCTGAAAACGCGTTTACAGCAATACAAAGTTCATTTTGGCTCTCACACCTTAACTAAATGTTGTAGACTCAAACTTTTTGCTGTCATTAGTGTATTTTAGCAACTTGAATATGATTCCAGCATTAATTTCATTGTGCTTTTGCTCATTTTGAATATTTTGACAGTTTCACCTGAAGTGTACAATCAGGTGCTGAAAACGCGTTTACAGCAATACAAAGTTCATTTTGGCTCTCACACCTTAACTAAATGTTGTAGACTCAAACTTTTTGCTGTCATTAGTGTATTTTAGCAACTTGAAGATGATTCCAGCATTAATTTCATTGTGCTTTTGCTCATTTTGAAGATTTTGACAGTTTCACCTGAAGTGTACAATCAGGTGCTGAAAACGCATTTACAGCAATACAAAGTTCATTTTGGCTCTCACACCTTAACTAAATGTTGTAGACTCAAACTTTTTGCTGTCATTAGTGTATTTTAGCAACTTGAAGATGATTCCAGCATTAATTTCATTGTGCTTTTGCTCATTTTGAAGATTTTGACAGTTTCACCTGAAGTGTACAATCGGGCTGAAAAGGCATTTAAAGCAATACAAAGTTCATTTTGGCTCTCACACCTTAACTAAATGTTGTAGACTCAAACTTTTTGCTGTCATTAGTGTATTTTAGCAACTTGAAGATGATTCCAGCATTAATTTCATTGTGCTTTTGCTCATTTTGAAGATTTTGACAGTTTCACCTGAAGTGTACATTCAGGTGCTGAAAACGCGTTTACAGCAATAAAAAGTTCATTTTGGCTCTCACACCATAACTAAATGTTGTAGACTCAAACTTATTGCTGTCATTAGTGTATTTTAGCAACTTGAAGGTGATTCCAGCATTAATTTCATTGTGCTTTTGCTCATTTTGAAGATTTTGACAGTTTCACCTGAAGTGTACAATCGGGCTGAAAATGCATTTAAAGCAATACAAAGTTCATTTAGGCTCTCACACCTTAACTAAATGTTGTAGACTCAAACTTGTTGCTGTCATTAGTGTATTTTAGCAGCTTGAAGATGATTCCAGCATTAATTTAATTGAGCTTTTGCTCATTTTGAAGATTTTGACAGTTTCACCTGAAGTGTCCAATCGGGCTGAAAATGCATTTAAAGCAATACAAAGTTAATTTTGGCTCTCACACCTTAACTAAATGTTGTAGACTCAAACTTTTTGCTGTCATTAGTGTATTTTAGCAACTTGAAGATGATTCCAGCATTAATTTCATTGTGCTTTTGCTCATTTTGAAGATTTTGACAGTTTCACCTGAAGTGTACAATCAGGTGCTGAAAACGCGTTTACAGCAATACAAAGTTCATTTAGGCTCTCACACCTTAACTAAATGTTGTAGACTCAAACTTGTTGCTGTCATTAGTGTATTTTAGCAACTTGAAGATGATTCCAGCATTAATTTAAATGTGCTTATGCTCATTTTGAAGATTTTGACAGTTTCACCTGAAGTGTACTATCGGGCTGAAAATGCATTTAAAGCAATACAAAGTTCATTTAGGCTCTCACACCTTAACTAAATGTTGTAGACTCAAACTTTTTGCTGTCATTAGTGTATTTTAGCAACTTGAAGATGATTCCAGCATTAATTTCATTGTGCTTTTGCTCATTTTGAAGATTTTGACAGTTTCACCTGAAGTGTACAATCAGGTGCTGAAAACGCGTTTACAGCAATACAAAGTTCATTTAGGCTCTCACACCTTAACTAAATGTTGTAGACTCAAACTTTTTGCTGTCATTAGTGTATTTTAGCAACTTGAAGATGATTCCAGCATTAATTTCATTGTGCTTTTGCTCATTTTGAAGATTTTGACAGTTTCATCTGAAGTGTACATTCGGGCTGAAAGTGCATTTAAAGCAATACAAAGTTAATTTTGGCTCTCACACCTTAACTAAATGTTGTACACTCAAACTTTTTACTGTCATTAGTGTAATTTAGCAACTTGAAGATGATTCCACCATTAATTTCATTGTGCTTTTGCTCATTTTGAATATTTTGACAGTTTCACCTGAAGTGTACAATCAGGTGCTGAAAACGCGTTTACAGCAATACAAAGTTCATTTTGGCTCTCACACCTTAACTAAATGTTGTAGACTCAAACTTGTTGCTGTCATTAGTGTATTTTAGCAACTTGAAGATGATTCCAGCATTAATTTCATTGTGCTTTTGCTCATTTTGAAGATTTTGACAGTTTCACCTGAAGTGTACAATCGGGCTGAAAAGGCATTTAAAGCAATACAAAGTTCATTTTGACTCTCACACCTTAACTAAATGTTGTAGACTCAAACTTTTTGCTGTCATTAGTGTATTTTAGCAACTTGAAGATGATTCCAGCATTAATTTCATCGTGCTTTTGCTCATTTTGAAGATTTTGACAGTTTCACCTGAAGTGTACATTCAGGTGCTGAAAACGCGTTTACAGCAATAAAAAGTTCATTTTGGCTCTCACACCATAACTAAATGTTGTAGACTCAAACTTCTTGCTGTCATTAGTGTATTTTAGCAACTTGAAGGTGATTCCAGCATTAATTTCATTGTGCTTTTGCTCATTTTGAAGATTTTGACAGTTTCACCTGAAGTGTACAATCGGGCTGAAAATGCATTTAAAGCAATACAAAGTTCATTTAGGCTCTCACACCTTAACTAAATGTTGTAGACTCAAACTTTTTGCTGTCATTAGTGTATTTTAGCAACTTGAAGATGATTCCAGCATTAATTTCATTGTGCTTTTGCTCATTTTGAAGATTTTGACAGTTTCATCTGAAGTGTACATTCGGGCTGAAAGTGCATTTAAAGCAATACAAAGTTAATTTTGGCTCTCACACCTTAACTAAATGTTGTACACTCAAACTTTTTACTGTCATTAGTGTAATTTAGCAACTTGAAGATGATTCCACCATTAATTTCATTGTGCTTTTGCTCATTTTGAATATTTTGACAGTTTCACCTGAAGTGTACAATCAGGTGCTGAAAACGCGTTTACAGCAATACAAAGTTCATTTTGGCTCTCACACCTTAACTAAATGTTGTAGACTCAAACTTGTTGCTGTCATTAGTGTATTTTAGCAACTTGAAGATGATTCCAGCATTAATTTCATTGTGCTTTTAGTCATTTTGAAGATTTTGACAGTTTCACCTGAATTGTACAATCAAGGGCTGAAAACGCGTTTAAAGCAATGAAAAGTTAATTTAGGCTTTCAAACCTTAACTAAATGTTGTAGACTCAAACTTTTTGCTGTCATTAGTGTAATTTAGCAACTTGAAGATGATTCCAGCATTCATTTCATTGTGCTTTTGCTCATTTTGAAGATTTTGACAGTTTCACCTGAAGTGTACAATCAGGTGCTGAAAACGCGTTTACAGCAATACAAAGTTCATTTTGGCTCTCACACCTTAACTAAATGTTGTAGACTCAAACTTTTTGCTGTCATTAGTGTATTTTAGCAACTTGAAGATGATTCCAGCATTAATTTCATCGTGCTTTTGCTCATTTTGAAGATTTTGACAGTTTCACCTGAAGTGTATATTCAGGTGCTGAAAACGCGTTTACAGCAATAAAAAGTTCATTTTGGCTCTCACACCATAACTAAATGTTGTAGACTCAAACTTCTTGCTGTCATTAGTGTATTTTAGCAACTTGAAGGTGATTCCAGCATTAATTTCATTGTGCTTTTGCTCATTTTGAAGATTTTGACAGTTTCACCTGAAGTGTACAATCTTGGGCTGAAAACGCGTTTAAAGCAATACAAAGTTCATTTAGGCTCTCACACCTTAACTAAATGTTGTAGACTCAAACTTTTTGCTGTCATTAGTGTATTTTAGCAACTTGAAGATGATTCCAGCATTAATTACATTGTACTTTTGCTCATTTTGAAGATTTTGACAGTTTCACCTGAATTGTACAATCAAGGGCTGAAAACGCGTTTAAAGCAATGAAAAGTTCATTTAGGCTCTCACACCTTAACTAAATGTTGTAGACTCAAATTTGTTGCTGTCATTAGTGTAGTTTAGCAACTTGAAGATGATTCCAGCATTCATTTCATTGTGCTTTTGCTCATTTTTAAGATTTTGACAGTTTCACCTGAAGTGTACAATCGGGCTGAAAATTTATTTAAAGCAATACAAAGTTCATTTAGGCTCTCACACCTTAACTAAATGTTGTAGACTCAAACTTGTTGCTGTCATTAGTGTATTTTAGCAGCTTGAAGATGATACCAGCATTAATTTAATTGTGCTTTTGCTCATTTTGAAGATTTTGACAGTTTCACCTGAAGTGTCCAATCGGGCTGAAAATGCATTTAAAGCAATACAAAGTTAATTTTGGCTCTCACACCTTAACTAAATGTTGTAGACTCAAACTTTTTGCTGTCATTAGTGTATTTTAGCAACTTGAAGATGATTCCAGCATTAATTTCATTGTGCTTTTGCTCATTTTGAAGATTTTGACAGTTTCACCTGAAGTGTATAATCAGGGGCTGAAAACGCGTTTAAAGCAATACAAAGTTAATTTAGGCTCTCACACCTTAACTAAATGTTGTAGACTCAAACTTTTTGCTGTCATTACTGTATTTTTGCAACTTGAAGATGATGCCAGCATTAATTTCATTGTACTTTTGCTCATTTTGAAGATTTTGACAGTTTCACCTGAATTGTACAATCAAGGGCTGAAAACGCGTTTAAAGCAATGAAAAGTTTTTTTAGGCTCTCACACCTTAACTAAATGTTGTAGACTCAAACTTGTTGCTGTCATTAGTGTATTTTAGCAGCTTGAAGATGATTCCAGCATTAATTTAATTGTGCTTTTGCTCATTTTGAAGATTTTGACAGTTTCACCTGAAGTGTCCAATCGGGCTGAAAATGCATTTAAAGCAATACAAAGTTAATTTTGGCTCTCACACCTTAACTAAATGTTGTAGACTCAAACTTTTTGCTGTCATTAGTGTATTTTAGCAACTTGAAGATGATTCCAGCATTAATTTCATTGTGCTTTTGCTCATTTTGAAGATTTTGACAGTTTCACCTGAAGTGTACAATCAGGTGCTGAAAACGCGTTTACAGCAATACAAAGTTCATTTAGGCTCTCACACCTTAACTAAATGTTGTAGACTCAAACTTGTTGCTGTCATTAGTGTATTTTAGCAACTTGAAAATGATTCCAGCATTAATTTCATTGTGCTTTTGCTCATTTTGAAAATTTTGACAGTTTCACCTGAATTGTACAATAAAGGGCTGAAAACGCGTTTAAAGCAATAAAAAGTTCATTAGGCTCTCACACCTCAACTAAATGTTGTAGACTCAAACTTTTTGCTGTCATTAGTGTATTTTAGCAACTTGAAGATGATTCCAACATTAATTTCATTGTGCTTTTGCTCATTTTGAAGATTTTGACAGTTTCACCTGAAGTGTACAATCGGGCTGAAAATGAATTTTAAAGCAATACAAAGTTCATTTTGGCTCTCACACCTAAACTAAATATTGTAGACTCAAACGTTTTGCTGTCATTAGTGTATTTTAGCAACTTGAAGATGATTCCAGCATTAATTTCATTGTTTTTTTGCTCATTTTGAAGATTTAGACAGTTTCACCTGAAGTGTCCAATCGGGCTGAAAACGCGTTTACAGCAATACAAAGTTCATTTTGGCTCTCACACCTTAACTAAATGTTGTAGACTCAAACTTTTTGCTGTCATTAGTGTATTTTAGCAACTTGAAGATGATTCCAGCATTAATTTCATTGTGCTTTTGCTCATTTTGAAGATTTTGACAGTTTCACCTGAAGTGTACAATCAGGTGCTGAAAACGCGTTTACAGCAATACAAAGTTCATTTAGGCTCTCACACCTTAACTAAATGTTGTAGACTCAAACTTGTTGCTGTCATTAGTGTATTTTAGCAACTTGAAAATGATTCCAGCATTAATTTCATTGTGCTTTTGCTCATTTTGAAAATTTTGACAGTTTCACCTGAATTGTACAATAAAGGGCTGAAAACGCGTTTAAAGCAATAAAAAGTTCATTAGGCTCTCACACCTCAACTAAATGTTGTAGACTCAAACTTTTTGCTGTCATTAGTGTATTTTAGCAACTTGAAGATGATTCCAACATTAATTTCATTGTGCTTTTGCTCATTTTGAAGATTTTGACAGTTTCACCTGAAGTGTACAATCGGGCTGAAAATGAATTTTAAAGCAATACAAAGTTCATTTTGGCTCTCACACCTAAACTAAATATTGTAGACTCAAACGTTTTGCTGTCATTAGTGTATTTTAGCAACTTGAAGATGATTCCAGCATTAATTTCATTGTTTTTTTGCTCATTTTGAAGATTTAGACAGTTTCACCTGAAGTGTACAATCAGGTGCTGAAAACGCGTTTACAGCAATACAAAGTTCATTTTGGCTCTCACACCTTAACTAAATGTTGTTGACTCAAACTTTTTGCTGTCATTAGTGTATTTTAGCAACTTGAAGATGATTCCAGCATTAATTTAATTGTGCTTTTGCTCATTTTGAAGATTTTGACAGTTTCACCTGAAGTGTACTATCGGGCTGAAAATGCATTTAAAGCAATACAAAGTTCATTTTGGCTCTCACACCTTAACTAAATGTTGTAGACTCAAACTTTTTGCTGTCATTAGTGTATTTTAGCAACTTAAAGATGATTCCAGCATTAATTTCATTGTGCTTTTGCTCATTTTGAAGATTTTGACAGTTTCACCTGAAGTGTACAATCTTGGGCTGAAAACGCGTTTAAAGCAATACAAAGTTCATTTAGGCTCTCACACCTTAACTAAATGTTGTAGACTCAAACTTCTTGCTGTCATTAGTGTATTTTAGCAACTTGAAGGTGATTCCAGCATTAATTTCATTGTGCTTTTGCTCATTTTGAAGATTTTGACAGTTTCACCTGAAGTGTACAATCTTGGGCTGAAAACGCGTTTAAAGCAATACAAAGTTCATTTAGGCTCTCACACCTTAACTAAATGTTGTAGACTCAAACTTTTTGCTGTCATTAGTGTATTTTAGCAACTTGAAGATGATTCCAGCATTCATTTCATTGTGCTTTTGCTCATTTTGAAGATTTTGACAGTTTCACCTGAAGTGTACAATCAGGTGCTGAAAACGCGTTTACAGCAATACAAAGTTCATTTTGGCTCTCACACCTTAACTAAATGTTGTAGACTCAAACTTGTTGCTGACATTAGTGTATTTTAGCAACTTGAAGATGTTTCCAGCATTAATTTCATTGTGCTTTTGCTCATTTTGAAGAATTTGACAGTTTCGCCTGAAGTGTACATTCGGGCTGAAAATGCATTTAAAGCAATACAAAGTTCATTTTGGCTCTCACACCTTAACTAAATGTTGTAGACTTAAACTTTTTACTGTCATTAGTGTATTTTAGCAACTTGAAGATGATTCCAGCATTAATTTCATTGTGCTTTTGCTCATTTTGAAGAATTTGACAGTTTCACCTGAAGTGTACAATCAAGGGCTGAAAACGCGTTTAAAGCAATAAAAAGTTAATTTTGGCTCTCACACCTTAACTAAATGTTGTAGACTCAAACTTTTTGCTGTCATTAGTGTATTTTAGCAACTTGAAGATGATTCAAACATTAATTTCATTGTGCTTTTGCTCATTTTGAATATTTTGACAGTTTCACCTGAAGTGTACAATCAGGTGCTGAAAACGCGTTTACAGCAATACAAAGTTCATTTTGGCTCTCACACCTTAACTAACTGTTGTAGACTCAAACTTGTTGCTGTCATTAGTGTATTTTAGCAACTTGAAGATGATTCCAGCATTAATTTCATTGTGCTTTTGCTCATTTTGAATATTTTGACAGTTTCACCTGAAGTGTACAATCAGGTGCTGAAAACGCGTTTACAGCAATACAAAGTTCATTTTGGCTCTCACACCTTAACTAAATGTTGTAGACTCAAACTTGTTGCTGTCATTAGTGTATTTTAGCAACTTGAAGATGATTCCAGCATTAATTTCATTGTGCTTTTGCTCATTTTGAATATTTTGACAGTTTCACCTGAAGTGTACAATCAGGTGCTGAAAACGCGTTTACAGCAATACAAAGTTCATTTTGACTCTCACACCTTAACTAAATGTTGTAGACTCAAACTTTTTGCTGTCATTAGTGTATTTTAGCAACTTGTAGATGATTCCAGCATTAATTTCATTGTGCTTTTGCTCATTTTGAAGATTTTGACAGTTTCACCTGAAGTGTACAATCAGGTGCTGAAAACGCGTTTACAGGAATACAAAGTTCATTTATGCTCTCACACCTTAACTAAATGTTGTAGACTCAAACTTTTTGCTGTCATTAGTGTATTTTAGCAACTTGAAGATGATTCCAGCATTAATTTCATTGTGCTTTTGCTCATTTTGAAGATTTTGACAGTTTCACCTGAAGTGTACAATCGGGCTGAAAATGCATTTAAAGCAATACAAAGTTCATTTAGGCTCTCACACCTTAACTAAATGTTGTAGACTCAAACTTGTTGCTGTCATTAGTGTATTTTAGCAGCTTGAAGATGATTCCAGCATTAATTTAATTGTGCTTTTGCTCATTTTGAAGATTTTGACAGTTTCACCTGAAGTGTACAATCGGGCTGAAAATGCATTTAAAGCAATACAAAGTTAATTTTGGCTCTCACACCTTAACTAAATGTTGTAGACTCAAACTTTTTGCTGTCATTAGTGTATTTTAGCAACTTGAAGATGATTCCAGCATTAATTTCATTGTGCTTTTGCTCATTTTGAAGATTTTTACAGTTTCACCTGAAGTGTACAATCAGGTGCTGAAAACGCGTTTACAGCAATACAAAGTTCATTTTGGCTCTCACACCTTAACTAAATGTTGTAGACTCAAACTTTTTGCTGTCATTAGTGTATGTTAGCAACTTGAAGATGATTCCAGCATTAATTTCATTGTGCTTTTGCTCATTTTGAAGATTTTGACAGTTTCACCTGAAGTGTACTATCGGGCTGAAAAAGCCATTTAAAGCAATACAAAGTTCATTTTGGCTCTCACACCTTAACTAAATGTTGTAGACTCAAACTTTTTGCTGTCATTAGTGTATTTTAGCAACTTGAAGATGATTCCAGCATTAATTTCATTGTGCTTTTGCTCATTTTGAAGATTTTGACAGTTTCACCTGAAGTGTACTATCGGGCTGAAAATGCATTTAAAGCAATACAAAGTTCATTTTGGCTCTCACACCTTAACTAAATGTTGTAGACTCAAACTTTTTGCTGTCATTAGTGTATTTTAGCAACTTGAAGATGATTCCAGCATTAATTTCATCGTGCTTTTGCTCATTTTGAAGATTTTGACAGTTTCACCTGAAGTGTACATTCAGGTGCTGAAAACGCGTTTACAGCAATAAAAAGTTCATTTTGGCTCTCACACCATAACTAAATGTTGTAGACTCAAACTTCTTGCTGTCATTAGTGTATTTTATTAACTTGAAGGCGATTCCAGCAATAGTTTCATTGTGCTTTTGCTCATTTTGAAGATTTTGACAGTTTCACCTGAAGTGTACAATCTTGGGCTGAAAACGCGTTTAAAGCAATACAAAGTTCATTTAGGCTCTCACACCTTAACTAAATGTTGTAGACTCAAACTTTTTGCTGTCATTAGTGTATTTTAGCAACTTGAAGATGATTCCAGCATTAATTTCATTGTGCTTTTGCTCATTTTTAAGATTTTGACAGTTTCACCTGAAGTGTACAATCGGGCTGAAAATGCATTTAAAGCAATACAAAGTTAATTTTGGCTCTCACACCTTAACTAAATGTTGTAGACTCAAACTTTTTGCTGTCATTAGTGTATTTTAGCAACTTGAAGATGATTCCAGCATTAATTTCATTGTGCTTTTGCTCATTTTGAAGATTTTGACAGTTTCACCTGAAGTGTACAATCAGGTGCTGAAAACGCGTTTACAGCAATATAAAGTTCATTTAGGCTCTCACACCTTAACTAAATGTTGTAGACTCAAACTTGTTGCTGTCATTAGTGTATTTTAGCAACTTGAAGATGATTCCAGCATTAATTTAATTGTGCTTTTGCTCATTTTGAAGATTTTGACAGTTTCACCTGAAGTGTACTATCGGGCTGAAAATGCATTTAAAGCAATACAAAGTTCATTTAGGCTCTCACACCTTAACTAAATGTTGTAGACTCAAACTTTTTGCTGTCATTAGTGTATTTTAGCAACTTGAAGGTGATTCCAGCATTAATTTCATTGTGCTTTTGCTCATTTTGAAGATTTTGACAGTTTCACCTGAAGTGTACAATCTTGGGCTGAAAACGCGTTTAAAGCAATACAAAGTTCATTTAGGCTCTCACACCTTAACTAAATGTTGTAGACTCAAACTTTTTGCTGTCATTAGTGTATTTTAGCAACTTGAAGATGATTCCAGCATTAATTTCATTGTGCTTTTGCTCATTTTGAAGAATTTGACAGTTTCACCTGAAGTGTACAATCAAGGGCTGAAAACGCGTTTAAAGCAATAAAAAGTTAATTTTGGCTCTCACACCTTAACTAAATGTTGTAGACTCAAACTTTTTGCTGTCATTAGTGTATTTTAGCAACTTGAAGATGATTCCAGCATTAATTTCATTGTGCTTTTGATCATTTTGAATATTTTGACAGTTTCAACTGAAGTGTACAATCAGGTGCTGAAAACGCGTTTACAGCAATACAAAGTTCATTTTGGCTCTCACAACTTAACTAAATGTTGTAGACTCAAACTTTTTGCTGTCATTAGTGTATTTTAGCAACTTGAATATGATTCCAGCATTAATTTCATTGTGCTTTTGCTCATTTTGAATATTTTGACAGTTTCACCTGAAGTGTACAATCAGGTGCTGAAAACGCGTTTACAGCAATACAAAGTTCATTTTGGCTCTCACACCTTAACTAAATGTTGTAGACTCAAACTTGTTGCTGTCATTAGTGTATTTTAGCAACTTGAAGATGTTTTCAGCATTAATTTCATTGTGCTTTTGCTCATTTTGAAGAATTTGACAGTTTCACCTGAAGTGTACATTCGGGCTGAAAATGCATTTAAAGCAATACAAAGTTCATTTTGGCTCTCACACCTTAACTAAATGTTGTAGACTCAAACTTGTTGCTGTCATTAGTGTATTTTAGCAACTTGAAGATGTTTTCAGCATTAATTTCATTGTGCTTTTGCTCATTTTGAAGAATTTGACAGTTTCACCTGAAGTGTACATTCGGGCTGAAAATGCATTTAAAGCAATACAAAGTTCATTTTGGCTCTCACACCTTAACTAAATGTTGTAGACTCAAACTTTTTGCTGTCATTAGTGTATTTTAGCAACTTGAAGATGATTCCAGCATTAATTTCATTGTGCTTTTGCTCATTTTGAAGATTTTGACAGTTTCACCTGAAGTGTACTATCGGGCTGAAAAGGCATTTAAAGCAATACAAAGTTCATTTAGGCTCTCACACCTTAACTAAATGTTGTAGACTCAAACTTGTTACTGTCATTAGTGTATTTTAGCAGCTTGAAGATGATTCCAGCATTAATTTAATTGTGCTTTTGCTCATTTTGAAGATTTTGACAGTTTCACCTGAAGTGTCTAATCGGGCTGAAAATGCATTTAAAGCAATACAAAGTTAATTTTGGCTCTCACACCTTAACTAAATGTTGTAGACTCAAACTTTTTGCTGTCATTAGTGTATTTTAGCAACTTGAAGATGATTCCAGCATTAATTTCATTGTGCTTTTGCTCATTTTGAAGATTTTGACAGTTTCACCTGAAGTGTACAATCAGGTGCTGAAAACGCGTTTACAGGAATACAAAGTTAATTTAGGCTCTCATACCTTAACTAAATGTTGTAGACTCAAACTTGTTGCTGTCATTAGTGTATTTTAGCAACTTGAAGATGATTCCAGCATTAATTTCATTGTGCTTTTGCTCATTTTGAAAATTTTGACAGTTTCACCTGAATTGTACAATCAAGGGCTGAAAACGCGTTTAAAGCAATAAAAAGTTCATTAGGCTCTCACACCTCAACTAAATGTTGTAGACTCAAACTTTTTGCTGTCATTAATGTATTTTAGCAACTTGAAGATGATTCCAACTTTAATTTCATTGTGCTTTTGCTCATTTTGAAGATTTTGACAGTTTCACCTGAAGTGTACAATCGGGCTGAAAATGAATTTTAAAGCAATACAAAGTTCATTTTTGCTCTCACACCTAAACTAAATATTGTAGACTCAAACTTCTTGCTGTCATTAGTGTATTTTAGCAACTTGAAGATGATTCCAGCATTAATTTCATTGTGATTTTGCTCATTTTGAAGATTTTGACAGTTTCACCTGAAGTGTACAATCAGGTGCTGAAAACGCGTTTACAGCAATACAAAGTTCATTTTGGCTCTAGCACCTTAACTAAATGTTGTAGACTCAAACTTTTTGCTGTCATTAGTGTATTTTAGCAACTTGAAGATGATTCCAGCATTAATTTAATTGTGCTTTTGCTCATTTTGAAGATTTTGACAGTTTCACCTGAAGTGTACTATCGGGCTGAAAATGCATTTAAAGCAATACAAAGTTCATTTTGGCTCTCACACCTTAACTAAATGTTGTAGACTCAAACTTGTTGCTGTCATTAGTGTATTTTAGCAGCTTGAAGATGATTCCAGCATTAATTTAATTGTGCTTTTGCTCATTTTGAAGATTTTGACAGTTTCACCTGAAGTGTACAATCGGGCTGAAAATGCATTTAAAGCAATACAAAGTTAATTTTGGCTCTCACACCTTAACTAAATGTTGTAGACTCAAACTTTTTGCTGTCATTAGTGTATTTTAGCAACTTGAAGATGATTCCAGCATTAATTTCATTGTGCTTTTGCTTATTTTGAATATTTTGACAGTTTCACCTGAAGTGTACAATCAGGTGCTGAAAACGCGTTTACAGCAATACAAAGTTCATTTTGGCTCTCACACCTTAACTAAATGTTGTAGACTCAAACCTTTTGCTGTCATTAGTGTATTTTAGCAACTTGAAGATGATTCCAGCATTAATTTCATTGTGCTTTTGCTCATTTTGAAGATTTTGACAGTTTCACCTGAAGTGTACTATCGGGCTGAAAAAGCCATTTAAAGCAATACAAAGTTCATTTTGGCTCTCACACCTTAACTAAATGTTGTAGACTCAAACTTTTTGCTGTCATTAGTGTATTTTAGCAACTTGAATATGATTCCAGCATTAATTTCATTGTGCTTTTGCTCATTTTGAATATTTTGACAGTTTCACCTGAAGTGTACAATCAGGTGCTGAAAACGCGTTTACAGCAATACAAAGTTCATTTTGGCTCTCACACCTTAACTAAATGTTGTAGACTCAAACTTGTTGCTGTCATTAGTGTATTTTAGCAACTTGAAGATGTTTTCAGCATTAATTTCATTGTGCTTTTGCTCATTTTGAAGAATTTGACAGTTTCACCTGAAGTGTACATTCGGGCTGAAAATGCATTTAAAGCAATACAAAGTTCATTTTGGCTCTCACACCTTAACTAAATGTTGTAGACTTAAACTTTTTGCTGTCATTAGTGTATTTTAGCAACTTGAAGATGTTTCCAGCATTAATTTCATTGTGCTTTTGCTCATTTTGAAGAATTTGACAGTTTCACCTGAAGTGTACATTCGGGCTGAAAATGCATTTAAAGCAATACAAAGTTCATTTTGGCTCTCACACCTTAACTAAATGTTGTAGACTCAAACTTTTTGCTGTCATTAGTGTATTTTAGCAACTTGAAGATGATTCCAGCATTAATTTCATTGTGCTTTTGCTCATTTTGAAGATTTTGACAGTTTCACCTGAAGTGTACTATCGGGCTGAAAAGGCATTTAAAGCAATACAAAGTTAATTTAGGCTCTCACACCTTAACTAAATGTTGTAGACTCAAACTTGTTACTGTCATTAGTGTATTTTAGCAGCTTGAAGATGATTCCAGCATTAATTTAATTGTGCTTTTGCTCATTTTGAAGATTTTGACAGTTTCACCTGAAGTGTCTAATCGGGCTGAAAATGCATTTAAAGCAATACAAAGTTAATTTTGGCTCTCACACCTTAACTAAATGTTGTAGACTCAAACTTTTTGCTGTCATTAGTGTATTTTAGCAACTTGAAGATGATTCCAGCATTAATTTCATTGTGCTTTTGCTCATTTTGAAGATTTTGACAGTTTCACCTGAAGTGTACAATCAGGTGCTGAAAACGCGTTTACAGGAATACAAAGTTAATTTAGGCTCTCACACCTTAACTAAATGTTGTAGACTCAAACTTGTTGCTGTCATTAGTGTATTTTAGCAACTTGAAGATGATTCCAGCATTAATTTCATTGTGCTTTTGCTCATTTTGAAAATTTTGACAGTTTCACCTGAATTGTACAATCAAGGGCTGAAAACGCGTTTAAAGCAATAAAAAGTTCATTAGGCTCTCACACCTCAACTAAATGTTGTAGACTCAAACTTTTTGCTGTCATTAATGTATTTTAGCAACTTGAAGATGATTCCAACTTTAATTTCATTGTGCTTTTGCTCATTTTGAAGATTTTGACAGTTTCACCTGAAGTGTACAATCGGGCTGAAAATGAATTTTAAAGCAATACAAAGTTCATTTTTGCTCTCACACCTAAACTAAATATTGTAGACTCAAACTTTTTGCTGTCATTAGTGTATTTTAGCAACTTGAAGATGATTCCAGCATTAATTTCATTGTGCTTTTGCTCATTTTGAAGATTTTGACAGTTTCACCTGAAGTGTACAATCAGGTGCTGAAAACGCGTTTACAGCAATACAAAGTTCATTTTGGCTCTAGCACCTTAACTAAATGTTGTAGACTCAAACTTTTTGCTGTCATTAGTGTATTTTAGCAACTTGAAGATGATTCCAGCATTAATTTAATTGTGCTTTTGCTCATTTTGAAGATTTTGACAGTTTCACCTGAAGTGTACTATCGGGCTGAAAATGCATTTAAAGCAATACAAAGTTCATTTTGGCTCTCACACCTTAACTAAATGTTGTAGACTCAAACTTTTTGCTGTCATTAGTGTATTTTAGCAACTTGAAGATGATTCCAGCATTAATTTCATTGTGCTTTTGCTCATTTTGAAGATTTTGACAGTTTCACCTGAAGTGTACAATCAGGTGCTGAAAACGCGTTTACAGGAATACAAAGTTAATTTAGGCTCTCACACCTTAACTAAATGTTGTAGACTCAAACTTGTTGCTGTCATTAGTGTATTTTAGCAACTTGAAGATGATTCCAGCATTAATTTCATTGTGCTTTTGCTCATTTTGAAAATTTTGACAGTTTCACCTGAATTGTACAATCAAGGGCTGAAAACGCGTTTAAAGCAATAAAAAGTTCATTAGGCTCTCACACCTCAACTAAATGTTGTAGACTCAAACTTTTTGCTGTCATTAATGTATTTTAGCAACTTGAAGATGATTCCAACTTTAATTTCATTGTGCTTTTGCTCATTTTGAAGATTTTGACAGTTTCACCTGAAGTGTACAATCGGGCTGAAAATGAATTTTAAAGCAATACAAAGTTCATTTTTGCTCTCACACCTAAACTAAATATTGTAGACTCAAACTTTTTGCTGTCATTAGTGTATTTTAGCAACTTGAAGATGATTCCAGCATTAATTTCATTGTGCTTTTGCTCATTTTGAAGATTTTGACAGTTTCACCTGAAGTGTACAATCAGGTGCTGAAAACGCGTTTACAGCAATACAAAGTTCATTTTGGCTCTAGCACCTTAACTAAATGTTGTAGACTCAAACTTTTTGCTGTCATTAGTGTATTTTAGCAACTTGAAGATGATTCCAGCATTAATTTAATTGTGCTTTTGCTCATTTTGAAGATTTTGACAGTTTCACCTGAAGTGTACTATCGGGCTGAAAATGCATTTAAAGCAATACAAAGTTCATTTTGGCTCTCACACCTTAACTAAATGTTGTAGACTCAAACTTGTTGCTGTCATTAGTGTATTTTAGCAGCTTGAAGATGATTCCAGCATTAATTTAATTGTGCTTTTGCTCATTTTGAAGATTTTGACAGTTTCACCTGAAGTGTACAATCGGGCTGAAAATGCATTTAAAGCAATACAAAGTTAATTTTGGCTCTCACACCTTAACTAAATGTTGTAGACTCAAACTTTTTGCTGTCATTAGTGTATTTTAGCAACTTGAAGATGATTCCAGCATTAATTTCATTGTGCTTTTGCTCATTTTGAAGATTTTGACAGTTTCACCTGAAGTGTACAATCAGGTGCTGAAAACGCGTTTACAGCAATACAAAGTTCATTTTGGCTCTCACACCTTAACTAAATGTTGTAGACTCAAACTTTTTGCTGTCATTAGTGTATTTTAGCAACTTGAAGATGATTCCAGCATTAATTTCATTGTGCTTTTGCTCATTTTGAATATTTTGACAGTTTCACCTGAAGTGTACAATCAGGTGCTGAAAACGCGTTTACAGCAATACAAAGTTCATTTTGGCTCTCACACCTTAACTAAATGTTGTAGACTCCAACTTTTTGCTGTCATTAGTGTATTTTAGCAACTTGAAGATGATTCCAGCATTAATTTCATTGTGCTTTTGCTCATTTTGAAGATTTTGACAGTTTCACCTGAAGTGTACTATCGGGCTGAAAAAGCCATTTAAAGCAATACAAAGTTCATTTTGGCTCTCACACCTTAACTAAATATTGTAGACTCAAACTTTTTGCTGTCATTAGTGTATTTTAGCAACTTGAAGATGATTCCAGCATTAATTTCATCGTGCTTTTGCTCATTTTGAAGATTTTGACAGTTTCACCTGAAGTGTACATTCAGGTGCTGAAAACGCGTTTACAGCAATAAAAAGTTCATTTTGGCTCTCACACCATAACTAAATGTTGTAGACTCAAACTTCTTGCTGTCATTAGTGTATTTTAGCAACTTGAAGGTGATTCCAGCATTAATTTCATTGTGCTTTTGCTCATTTTGAAGATTTTGACAGTTTCACCTGAAGTGTACAATCAGGTGCTGAAAACGCGTTTACAGCAATAAAAAGTTCATTTTGGCTCTCACACCATAACTAAATGTTGTAGACTCAAACTTCTTGCTGTCATTAGTGTATTTTAGCAACATGAAGCATTAATTTCATTGTGCTTTTGCTCATTTTGAAGATTTTGATAGTTTCACCTGAAGTGTACAATCGGGCTGAAAATGCATTTAAAGCAATACAAAGTTCATTTAGGCTCTCACACCTTAACTAAATGTTGTAGACTCAAACTTGTTGATGTCATTAGTGTATTTTAGCAGCTTGAAGATGATTCCAGCATTAATTTAATTGTGCTTTTGCTCATTTTGAAGATTTTTACAGTTTCACCTGAAGTGTACAATCAGGTGCTGAAAACGCGTTTACAGCAATACAAAGTTCATTTTGGCTCTCACACCTTAACTAAATGTTGTAGACTCAAACTTTTTGCTGTCATTAGTGTATTTTAGCAACTTGAAGATGATTCCAGCATTAATTTCATTGTGCTTTTGCTCATTTTGAAGATTTTGACAGTTTCACCTGAAGTGTACTATCGGGCTGAAAAAGCCATTTAAAGCAATACAAAGTTCATTTTGGCTCTCACACCTTAACTAAATGTTGTAGACTCAAACTTTTTGCTGTCATTAGTGTATTTTAGCAACTTGAAGATGATTCCAGCATTAATTTCATTGTGCTTTTGCTCATTTTGAAGATTTTGACAGTTTCACCTGAAGTGTACTATCGGGCTGAAAATGCATTTAAAGCAATACAAAGTTCATTTTGGCTCTCACACCTTAACTAAATGTTGTAGACTCAAACTTTTTGCTGTCATTAGTGTATTTTAGCAACTTGAAGATGATTCCAGCATTAATTTCATCGTGCTTTTGCTCATTTTGAAGATTTTGACAGTTTCACCTGAAGTGTACATTCAGGTGCTGAAAACGCGTTTACAGCAATAAAAAGTTCATTTTGGCTCTCACACCATAACTAAATGTTGTAGACTCAAACTTCTTGCTGTCATTAGTGTATTTTAGCAACTTGAAGGTGATTCCAGCATTAATTTCATTGTGCTTTTGCTCATTTTGAAGATTTTGACAGTTTCACCTGAAGTGTACAATCTTGGGCTGAAAACGCGTTTAAAGCAATACAAAGTTCATTTAGGCTCTCACACCTTAACTAAATGTTGTAGACTCAAACTTTTTGCTGTCATTAGTGTATTTTAGCAACTTGAAGATGATTCCAGCATTAATTTCATTGTGCTTTTGCTCATTTTTAAGATTTTGACAGTTTCACCTGAAGTGTACAATCGGGCTGAAAATGCATTTAAAGCAATACAAAGTTAATTTTGGCTCTCACACCTTAACTAAATGTTGTAGACTCAAACTTTTTGCTGTCATTAGTGTATTTTAGCAACTTGAAGATGATTCCAGCATTAATTTCATTGTGCTTTTGCTCATTTTGAAGATTTTGACAGTTTCACCTGAAGTGTACAATCAGGTGCTGAAAACGCGTTTACAGCAATACAAAGTTCATTTAGGCTCTCACACCTTAACTAAATGTTGTAGACTCAAACTTGTTGCTGTCATTAGTGTATTTTAGCAACTTGAAGATGATTCCAGCATTAATTTAATTGTGCTTTTGCTCATTTTGAAGATTTTGACAGTTTCACCTGAAGTGTACTATCGGGCTGAAAATGCATTTAAAGCAATACAAAGTTCATTTAGGCTCTCACACCTTAACTAAATGTTGTAGACTCAAACTTTTTGCTGTCATTAGTGTATTTTAGCAACTTGAAGGTGATTCCAGCATTAATTTCATTGTGCTTTTGCTCATTTTGAAGATTTTGACAGTTTCACCTGAAGTGTACAATCTTGGGCTGAAAACGCGTTTAAAGCAATACAAAGTTCATTTAGGCTCTCACACCTTAACTAAATGTTGTAGACTCAAACTTTTTGTTGTCATTAGTGTATTTTAGCAACTTGAAGATGATTCCAGCATTCATTTCATTGTGCTTTTGCTCATTTTGAAGATTTTGACAGTTTCACCTGAAGTGTACAATCAGGTGCTGAAAACGCGTTTACAGCAATACAAAGTTCATTTTGGCTCTCACACCTTAACTAAATGTTGTAGACTCAAACTTGTTGCTGTCATTAGTGTATTTTAGCAACTTGAAGATGTTTCCAGCATTAATTTCATTGTGCTTTTGCTCATTTTGAAGAATTTGACAGTTTCACCTGAAGTGTACATTCGGGCTGAAAATGCATTTAAAGCAATACAAAGTTCATTTTGGCTCTCACACCTTAACTAAATGTTGTAGACTTAAACTTTTTACTGTCATTAGTGTATTTTAGCAACTTGAAGATGATTCCAGCATTAATTTCATTGTGCTTTTGCTCATTTTGAAGAATTTGACAGTTTCACCTGAAGTGTACAATCAAGGGCTGAAAACGCGTTTAAAGCAATAAAAAGTTAATTTTGGCTCTCACACCTTAACTAAATGTTGTAGACTCAAACTTTTTGCTGTCATTAGTGTATTTTAGCAACTTGAAGATGATTCCAGCATTAATTTCATTGTGCTTTTGATCATTTTGAATATTTTGACAGTTTCAACTGAAGTGTACAATCAGGTGCTGAAAACGCGTTTACAGCAATACAAAGTTCATTTTGGCTCTCACAACTTAACTAAATGTTGTAGACTCAAACTTTTTGCTGTCATTAGTGTATTTTAGCAACTTGAATATGATTCCAGCATTAATTTCATTGTGCTTTTGCTCATTTTGAATATTTTGACAGTTTCACCTGAAGTGTACAATCAGGTGCTGAAAACGCGTTTACAGCAATACAAAGTTCATTTTGGCTCTCACACCTTAACTAAATGTTGTAGACTCAAACTTGTTGCTGTCATTAGTGTATTTTAGCAACTTGAAGATGTTTCCAGCATTAATTTCATTGTGCTTTTGCTCATTTTGAAGAATTTGACAGTTTCACCTGAAGTGTACATTCGGGCTGAAAATGCATTTAAAGCAATACAAAGTTCATTTTGGCTCTCACACCTTAACTAAATGTTGTAGACTTAAACTTTTTGCTGTCATTAGTGTATTTTAGCAACTTGAAGATGTTTCCAGCATTAATTTCATTGTGCTTTTGCTCATTTTGAAGAATTTGACAGTTTCACCTGAAGTGTACATTCGGGCTGAAAATGCATTTAAAGCAATACAAAGTTCATTTTGGCTCTCACACCTTAACTAAATGTTGTAGACTCAAACTTTTTGCTGTCATTAGTGTATTTTAGCAACTTGAAGATGATTCCAGCATTAATTTCATTGTGCTTTTGCTCATTTTGAAGATTTTGACAGTTTCACCTGAAGTGTACTATCGGGCTGAAAAGGCATTTAAAGCAATACAAAGTTCATTTAGGCTCTCACACCTTAACTAAATGTTGTAGACTCAAACTTGTTACTGTCATTAGTGTATTTTAGCAGCTTGAAGATGATTCCAGCATTAATTTAATTGTGCTTTTGCTCATTTTGAAGATTTTGACAGTTTCACCTGAAGTGTCTAATCGGGCTGAAAATGCATTTAAAGCAATACAAAGTTAATTTTGGCTCTCACACCTTAACTAAATGTTGTAGACTCAAACTTTTTGCTGTCATTAGTGTATTTTAGCAACTTGAAGATGATTCCAGCATTAATTTCATTGTGCTTTTGCTCATTTTGAAGATTTTGACAGTTTCACCTGAAGTGTACAATCAGGTGCTGAAAACGCGTTTACAGGAATACAAAGTTAATTTAGGCTCTCACACCTTAACTAAATGTTGTAGACTCAAACTTGTTGCTGTCATTAGTGTATTTTAGCAACTTGAAGATGATTCCAGCATTAATTTCATTGTGCTTTTGCTCATTTTGAAAATTTTGACAGTTTCACCTGCATTGTACAATCAAGGGCTGAAAACGCGTTTAAAGCAATAAAAAGTTCATTAGGCTCTCACACCTCAACTAAATGTTGTAGACTCAAACTTTTTGCTGTCATTAATGTATTTTAGCAACTTGAAGATGATTCCAACTTTAATTTCATTGTGCTTTTGCTCATTTTGAAGATTTTGACAGTTTCACCTGAAGTGTACAATCGGGCTGAAAATGAATTTTAAAGCAATACAAAGTTCATTTTTGCTCTCACACCTAAACTAAATATTGTAGACTCAAACTTTTTGCTGTCATTAGTGTATTTTAGCAACTTGAAGATGATTCCAGCATTAATTTCATTGTGCTTTTGCTCATTTTGAAGATTTTGACAGTTTCACCTGAAGTGTACAATCAGGTGCTGAAAACGCGTTTACAGCAATACAAAGTTCATTTTGGCTCTAGCACCTTAACTAAATGTTGTAGACTCAAACTTTTTGCTGTCATTAGTGTATTTTAGCAACTTGAAGATGATTCCATTATTAATTTAATTGTGCTTTTGCTCATTTTGAAGATTTTGACAGTTTCACCTGAAGTGTACTATCGGGCTGAAAATGCATTTAAAGCAATACAAAGTTCATTTTGGCTCTCACACCTTAACTAAATGTTGTAGACTCAAACTTGTTGCTGTCATTAGTGTATTTTAGCAGCTTGAAGATGATTCCAGCATTAATTTAATTGTGCTTTTGCTCATTTTGAAGATTTTGACAGTTTCACCTGAAGTGTACAATCGGGCTGAAAATGCATTTAAAGCAATACAAAGTTAATTTTGGCTCTCACACCTTAACTAAATGTTGTAGACTCAAACTTTTTGCTGTCATTAGTGTATTTTAGCAACTTGAAGATGATTCCAGCATTAATTTCATTGTGCTTTTGCTCATTTTGAAGATTTTGACAGTTTCACCTGAAGTGTACAATCAGGTGCTGAAAACGCGTTTACAGCAATACAAAGTTCATTTTGGCTCTCCCACCTTAACTAAATGTTGTAGACTCAAACTTTTTGCTGTCATTAGTGTATTTTAGCAACTTGAAGATGATTCCAGCATTAATTTCATTGTGCTTTTGCTCATTTTGAAGATTTTGACAGTTTCACCTGAAGTGTACTATCGGGCTGAAAAAGCCATTTAAAGCAATACAAAGTTCATTTTGGCTCTCACACCTTAACTAAATGTTGTAGACTCAAACTTTTTGCTGTCATTAGTGTATTTTAGCAACTTGAAGATGATTCCAGCATTAATTTCATTGTGCTTTTGCTCATTTTGAAGATTTTGACAGTTTCACCTGAAGTGTACTATCGGGCTGAAAATGCATTTAAAGCAATACAAAGTTCATTTTGGCTCTCACACCTTAACTAAATGTTGTAGACTCAAACTTTTTGCTGTCATTAGTGTATTTTAGCAACTTGAAGATGATTCCAGCATTAATTTCATCGTGCTTTTGCTCATTTTGAAGATTTTGACAGTTTCACCTGAAGTGTACATTCAGGTGCTGAAAACGCGTTTACAGCAATAAAAAGTTCATTTTGGCTCTCACACCATAACTAAATGTTGTAGACTCAAACTTCTTGCTGTCATTAGTGTATTTTAGCAACTTGAAGGTGATTCCAGCATTAATTTCATTGTGCTTTTGCTCATTTTGAAGATTTTGACAGTTTCACCTGAAGTGTACAATCTTGGGCTGAAAACGCGTTTAAAGCAATACAAAGTTCATTTAGGCTCTCACACCTTAACTAAATGTTGTAGACTCAAACTTTTTGCTGTCATTAGTGTATTTTAGCAACTTGAAGATGATTCCAGCATTAATTTCATTGTGCTTTTGCTCATTTTTAAGATTTTGACAGTTTCACCTGAAGTGTACAATCGGGCTGAAAATGCATTTAAAGCAATACAAAGTTCATTTAGGCTCTCACACCTTAACTAAATGTTGTAGACTCAAACTTGTTGCTGTCATTAGTGTATTTTAGCAGCTTGAAGATGATTCCAGCATTAATTTAATTGTGCTTTTGCTCATTTTGAAGATTTTGACAGTTTCACCTGAAGTGTCCAATCGGGCTGAAAATGCATTTAAAGCAATACAAAGTTAATTTTGGCTCTCACACCTTAACTAAATGTTGTAGACTCAAACTTTTTGCTGTCATTAGTGTATTTTAGCAACTTGAAGATGATTCCAGCATTAATTTCATTGTGCTTTTGCTCATTTTGAAGATTTTGACAGTTTCACCTGAAGTGTACAATCAGGTGCTGAAAACGCGTTTACAGCAATACAAAGTTCATTTAGGCTCTCACACCTTAACTAAATGTTGTAGACTCAAACTTGTTGCTGTCATTAGTGTATTTTAGCAACTTGAAGATGATTCCAGCATTAATTTAATTGTGCTTTTGCTCATTTTGAATATTTTGACAGTTTCACCTGAAGTGTACAATCAGGTGATGAAAACGCGTTTACAGCAATACAAAGTTCATTTTGGCTCTCACACCTTAACTAAATGTTGTAGACTCAAACTTGTTGCTGTCATTAGTGTATTTTAGCAACTTGAATATGTTTCCAGCATTAATTTCATTGTGCTTTTGCTCATTTTGAAGAATTTGACAGTTTCACCTGAAGTGTACATTCGGGCTGAAAATGCATTTAAAGCAATACAAAGTTCATTTTGGCTCTCACACCTTAACTAAATGTTGTAGACTCAAACTTTTTGCTGTCATTAGTGTATTTTAGCAACTTGAAGATGATTCCAGCATTCATTTCATTGTGGTTTTGCTCATTTTGACGATTTTGACAGTTTCACCTGAAGTGTACAATCAGGTGCTGAAAACCCGTTTACAGCAATACAAAGTTCATTTTGGCTCTCACACCTTAACTAAATGTTGTAGACTCAAACTTGTTGCTGTCATTAGTGTATTTTAGCAACTTGAAGATGTTTCCAGCATTAATTTCATTGTGCTTTTGCTCATTTTGAAGAATTTGACAGTTTCACCTGAAGTGTACATTCGGGCTGAAAATGCATTTAAAGCAATACAAAGTTCATTTTGGCTCTCACACCTTAACTAAATGTTGTAGACTTAAACTTTTTGCTGTCATTAGCGTATTTTAGCAACTTGAAGATGTTTCCAGCATTAATTTCATTGTGCTTTTGCTCATTTTGAAGAATTTGACAGTTTCACCTGAAGTGTACATTCGGGCTGAAAATGCATTTAAAGAAATACAAAGTTCATTTTGGCTCTCACACCTTAACTAAATGTTGTAGACTCAAACTTTTTGCTGTCATTAGTGTATTTTAGCAACTTGAAGATGATTCCAGCATTAATTTAATTGTGCTTTTGCTCATTTTGAAGATTTTGACAGTTTCACCTGAAGTGTCTAATCGGGCTGAAAATGCATTTAAAGCAATACAAAGTTAATTTTCGCTCTCACACCTTAACTAAATGTTGTAGACTCAAACTTTTTGCTGTCATTAGTGTATTTTAGCAACTTGAAGATGATTCCAGCATTAATTTCATTGTGCTTTTGCTCATTTTGAAGATTTTGACAGTTTCACCTGAAGTGTACAATCAGGTGCTGAAAACGCGTTTACAGGAATACAAAGTTAATTTAGGCTCTCACACCTTAACTAAATGTTGTAGACTCAAACTTGTTGCTGTCATTAGTGTATTTTAGCAACTTGAAGATGATTCCAGCATTAATTTCATTGTGCTTTTGCTCATTTTGAAAATTTTGACAGTTTCACCTGAATTGTACAATCAAGGGCTGAAAACGCGTTTACAGCAATAAAAAGTTCATTAGGCTCTCACACCTCAACTAAATGTTGTAGACTCAAACTTTTTGCTGTCATTAGTGTATTTTAGCAACTTGAAGATGATTCCAACTTTAATTTCATTGTGCTTTTGCTCATTTTGAAGATTTTGACAGTTTCACCTGAAGTGTACAATCGGGCTGAAAATGCATTTAAAGCAATACAAAGTTAATTTTGGCTCTCACACCTTAACTAAATGTTGTAGACTCAAACTTTTTGCTGTCATTAGTGTATTTTAGCAACTTGAAGATGATTCCAGCATTAATTTCATCGTGCTTTTGCTCATTTTGAAGATTTTGACAGTTTCACCTGAAGTGTACATTCAGGTGCTGAAAACGCGTTTACAGCAATACAAAGTTCATTTAGGCTCTCACACCTTAACTAAATGTTGTAGACTCAAACTTGTTGCTGTCATTAGTGTATTTTAGCAGCTTGAAGATGATTCCAGCATTAATTTAATTGTGCTTTTGCTCATTTTGAAGATTTTGACAGTTTCACCTGAAGTGTCCAATCGGGCTGAAAATGCATTTAAAGCAATACAAAGTTAATTTTGGCTCTCACACCTTAACTAAATGTTGTAGACTCAAACTTTTTGCTGTCATTAGTGTATTTTAGCAACTTGAAGATGATTCCAGCATTAATTTCATTGTGCTTTTGCTCATTTTGAAGATTTTGACAGTTTCACCTGAAGTGTACAATCAGGTGCTGAAAACGCGTTTACAGCAATACAAAGTTCATTTAGGCTCTCACACCTTAACTAAATGTTGTAGACTCAAACTTGTTGCTGTCATTAGTGTATTTTAGCAACTTGAAGATGATTCCAGCATTAATTTAATTGTGCTTTTGCTCATTTTGAATATTTTGACAGTTTCACCTGAAGTGTACAATCAGGTGATGAAAACGCGTTTACAGCAATACAAAGTTCATTTTGGCTCTCACACCTTAACTAAATGTTGTAGACTCAAACTTGTTGCTGTCATTAGTGTATTTTAGCAACTTGAATATGTTTCCAGCATTAATTTCATTGTGCTTTTGCTCATTTTGAAGAATTTGACAGTTTCACCTGAAGTGTACATTCGGGCTGAAAATGAATTTAAAGCAATACAAAGTTCATTTTGGCTCTCACACCTTAACTAAATGTTGTAGACTCAAACTTTTTGCTGTCATTAGTGTATTTTAGCAACTTGAAGATGATTCCAGCATTCATTTCATTGTGCTTTTGCTCATTTTGAAGATTTTGACAGTTTCACCTGAAGTGTACAATCAGGTGCTGAAAACCCGTTTACAGCAATACAAAGTTCATTTTGGCTCTCACACCTTAACTAAATGTTGTAGACTCAAACTTGTTGCTGTCATTAGTGTATTTTAGCAACTTGAAGATGTTTCCAGCATTAATTTCATTGTGCTTTTGCTCATTTTGAAGAATTTGACAGTTTCACCTGAAGTGTACATTCGGGCTGAAAATGCATTTAAAGCAATACAAAGTTCATTTTGGCTCTCACACCTTAACTAAATGTTGTAGACTTAAACTTTTTGCTGTCATTAGTGTATTTTAGCAACTTGAAGATGTTTCCAGCATTAATTTCATTGTGCTTTTGCTCATTTTGAAGAATTTGACAGTTTCACCTGAAGTGTACATTCGGGCTGAAAATGCATTTAAAGCAATACAAAGTTCATTTTGGCTCTCACACCTTAACTAAATGTTGTAGACTCAAACTTTTTGCTGTCATTAGTGTATTTTAGCAACTTGAAGATGATTCCAGCATTAATTTAATTGTGCTTTTGCTCATTTTGAAGATTTTGACAGTTTCACCTGAAGTGTCTAATCGGGCTGAAAATGCATTTAAAGCAATACAAAGTTAATTTTCGCTCTCACACCTTAACTAAATGTTGTAGACTCAAACTTTTTGCTGTCATTAGTGTATTTTAGCAACTTGAAGATGATTCCAGCATTAATTTCATTGTGCTTTTGCTCATTTTGAAGATTTTGACAGTTTCACCTGAAGTGTACAATCAGGTGCTGAAAACGCGTTTACAGGAATACAAAGTTAATTTAGGCTCTCACACCTTAACTAAATGTTGTAGACTCAAAC
The DNA here is from genome assembly GCF_054856555.1 of Leptonotus elevatus. Lineage (NCBI taxonomy): Eukaryota > Metazoa > Chordata > Actinopteri > Syngnathiformes > Syngnathidae > Leptonotus > Leptonotus elevatus. Next base: position 791,423 of record NW_028233685.1, read on the forward strand.
TTGTTGCTGTCATTAGTGTATTTTAGCAACTTGAAGATGATTCCAGCATTAATTTCATTGTGCTTTTGCTCATTTTGAAAATTTTGACAGTTTCACCTGAATTGTACAATCAAGGGCTGAAAACGCGTTTAAAGCAATAAAAAGTTCATTAGGCTCTCACACCTCAACTAAATGTTGTAGACTCAAACTTTTTGCTGTCATTAGTGTATTTTAGCAACTTGAAGATGATTCCAACTTTAATTTCATTGTGCTTTTGCTCATTTTGAAGATTTTGACAGTTTCACCTGAAGTGTACAATCGGGCTGAAAATGAATTTTAAAGCAATACAAAGTTAATTTTTGCTCTCACACCTAAACTAAATATTGTAGACTCAAACTTTTTGCTGTCATTAGTGTATTTTAGCAACTTGAAGATGATTCCAGCATTAATTTCATTGTGATTTTGCTCATTTTGAAGATTTTGACAGTTTCACCTGAATTGTACAATCAAGGGCTGAAAACGCGTTTAAAGCAATGAAAAGTTCATTTTGGCTCTCACACCTTAACTAAATGTTGTAGACTCAAACTTTTTGCTGTCATTAGTGTATTTTAGCAACTTGAAGATGATTCCAGCATTAATTTCATTGTGCTTTTGATCATTTTGAATATTTTGACAGTTTCAACTGAAGTGTACAATCAGGTGCTGAAAACGCGTTTACAGCAATACAAAGTTCATTTTGGCTCTCACAACTTAACTAAATGTTGTAGACTCAAACTTTTTGCTGTCATTAGTGTATTTTAGCAACTTGAATATGATTCCAGCATTAATTTCATTGTGCTTTTGCTCATTTTGAATATTTTGACAGTTTCACCTGAAGTGTACAATCAGGTGCTGAAAACGCGTTTACAGCAATACAAAGTTCATTTTGGCTCTCACACCTTAACTAAATGTTGTAGACTCAAACTTGTTGCTGTCATTAGTGTATTTTAGCAACTTGAAGATGTTTTCAGCATTAATTTCATTGTGCTTTTGCTCATTTTGAAGAATTTGACAGTTTCACCTGAAGTGTACATTCGGGCTGAAAATGCATTTAAAGCAATACAAAGTTCATTTTGGCTCTCACACCTTAACTAAATGTTGTAGACTTAAACTTTTTGCTGTCATTAGTGTATTTTAGCAACTTGAAGATGTTTCCAGCATTAATTTCATTGTGCTTTTGCTCATTTTGAAGAATTTGACAGTTTCACCTGAAGTGTACATTCGGGCTGAAAATGCATTTAAAGCAATACAAAGTTCATTTTGGCTCTCACACCTTAACTAAATGTTGTAGACTCAAACTTTTTGCTGTCATTAGTGTATTTTAGCAACTTGAAGATGATTCCAGCATTAATTTCATTGTGCTTTTGCTCATTTTGAAGATTTTGACAGTTTCACCTGAAGTGTACTATCGGGCTGAAAAGGCATTTAAAGCAATACAAAGTTCATTTAGGCTCTCACACCTTAACTAAATGTTGTAGACTCAAACTTGTTACTGTCATTAGTGTATTTTAGCAGCTTGAAGATGATTCCAGCATTAATTTAATTGTGCTTTTGCTCATTTTGAAGATTTTGACAGTTTCACCTGAAGTGTCTAATCGGGCTGAAAATGCATTTAAAGCAATACAAAGTTAATTTTGGCTCTCACACCTTAACTAAATGTTGTAGACTCAAACTTTTTGCTGTCATTAGTGTATTTTAGCAACTTGAAGATGATTCCAGCATTAATTTCATTGTGCTTTTGCTCATTTTGAAGATTTTGACAGTTTCACCTGAAGTGTACAATCAGGTGCTGAAAACGCGTTTACAGGAATACAAAGTTAATTTAGGCTCTCACACCTTAACTAAATGTTGTAGACTCAAACTTGTTGCTGTCATTAGTGTATTTTAGCAACTTGAAGATGATTCCAGCATTAATTTCATTGTGCTTTTGCTCATTTTGAAAATTTTGACAGTTTCACCTGAATTGTACAATCAAGGGCTGAAAACGCGTTTAAAGCAATAAAAAGTTCATTAGGCTCTCACACCTCAACTAAATGTTGTAGACTCAAACTTTTTGCTGTCATTAATGTATTTTAGCAACTTGAAGATGATTCCAACTTTAATTTCATTGTGCTTTTGCTCATTTTGAAGATTTTGACAGTTTCACCTGAAGTGTACAATCGGGCTGAAAATGAATTTTAAAGCAATACAAAGTTCATTTTTGCTCTCACACCTAAACTAAATATTGTAGACTCAAACTTTTTGCTGTCATTAGTGTATTTTAGCAACTTGAAGATGATTCCAGCATTAATTTCATTGTGCTTTTGCTCATTTTGAAGATTTTGACAGTTTCACCTGAAGTGTACAATCAGGTGCTGAAAACGCGTTTACAGCAATACAAAGTTCCTTTTGGCTCTAGCACCTTAACTAAATGTTGTAGACTCAAACTTTTTGCTGTCATTAGTGTATTTTAGCAACTTGAAGATGATTCCAGCATTAATTTAATTGTGCTTTTGCTCATTTTGAAGATTTTGACAGTTTCACCTGAAGTGTACTATCGGGCTGAAAATGCATTTAAAGCAATACAAAGTTCATTTTGGCTCTCACACCTTAACTAAATGTTGTAGACTCAAACTTGTTGCTGTCATTAGTGTATTTTAGCAGCTTGAAGATGATTCCAGCATTAATTTAATTGTGCTTTTGCTCATTTTGAAGATTTTGACAGTTTCACCTGAAGTGTACAATCGGGCTGAAAATGCATTTAAAGCAATACAAAGTTAATTTTGGCTCTCACACCTTAACTAAATGTTGTAGACTCAAACTTTTTGCTGTCATTAGTGTATTTTAGCAACTTGAAGATGATTCCAGCATTAATTTCATTGTGCTTTTGCTCATTTTGAATATTTTGACAGTTTCACCTGAAGTGTACAATCAGGTGCTGAAAACGCGTTTACAGCAATACAAAGTTCATTTTGGCTCTCACACCTTAACTAAATGTTGTAGACTCAAACTTTTTGCTGTCATTAGTGTATTTTAGCAACTTGAAGATGATTCCAGCATTAATTTCATTGTGCTTTTGCTCATTTTGAAGATTTTGACAGTTTCACCTGAAGTGTACTATCGGGCTGAAAAAGCCATTTAAAGCAATACAAAGTTCATTTTGGCTCTCACACCTTAACTAAATGTTGTAGACTCAAACTTTTTGCTGTCATTAGTGTATTTTAGCAACTTGAATATGATTCCAGCATTAATTTCATTGTGCTTTTGCTCATTTTGAATATTTTGACAGTTTCACCTGAAGTGTACAATCAGGTGCTGAAAACGCGTTTACAGCAATACAAAGTTCATTTTGGCTCTCACACCTTAACTAAATGTTGTAGACTCAAACTTGTTGCTGTCATTAGTGTATTTTAGCAACTTGAAGATGTTTTCAGCATTAATTTCATTGTGCTTTTGCTCATTTTGAAGAATTTGACAGTTTCACCTGAAGTGTACATTCGGGCTGAAAATGCATTTAAAGCAATACAAAGTTCATTTTGGCTCTCACACCTTAACTAAATGTTGTAGACTTAAACTTTTTGCTGTCATTAGTGTATTTTAGCAACTTGAAGATGTTTCCAGCATTAATTTCATTGTGCTTTTGCTCATTTTGAAGAATTTGACAGTTTCACCTGAAGTGTACATTCGGGCTGAAAATGCATTTAAAGCAATACAAAGTTCATTTTGGCTCTCACACCTTAACTAAATGTTGTAGACTCAAACTTTTTGCTGTCATTAGTGTATTTTAGCAACTTGAAGATGATTCCAGCATTAATTTCATTGTGCTTTTGCTCATTTTGAAGATTTTGACAGTTTCACCTGAAGTGTACTATCGGGCTGAAAAGGCATTTAAAGCAATACAAAGTTAATTTAGGCTCTCACACCTTAACTAAATGTTGTAGACTCAAACTTGTTACTGTCATTAGTGTATTTTAGCAGCTTGAAGATGATTCCAGCATTAATTTAATTGTGCTTTTGCTCATTTTGAAGATTTTGACAGTTTCACCTGAAGTGTCTAATCGGGCTGAAAATGCATTTAAAGCAATACAAAGTTAATTTTGGCTCTCACACCTTAACTAAATGTTGTAGACTCAAACTTTTTGCTGTCATTAGTGTATTTTAGCAACTTGAAGATGATTCCAGCATTAATTTCATTGTGCTTTTGCTCATTTTGAAGATTTTGACAGTTTCACCTGAAGTTTACAATCAGGTGCTGAAAACGCGTTTACAGGAATACAAAGTTAATTTAGGCTCTCACACCTTAACTAAATGTTGTAGACTCAAACTTGTTGCTGTCATTAGTGTATTTTAGCAACTTGAAGATGATTCCAGCATTAATTTCATTGTGCTTTTGCTCATTTTGAAAATTTTGACAGTTTCACCTGAATTGTACAATCAAGGGCTGAAAACGCGTTTAAAGCAATAAAAAGTTCATTAGGCTCTCACACCTCAACTAAATGTTGTAGACTCAAACTTTTTGCTGTCATTAATGTATTTTAGCAACTTGAAGATGATTCCAACTTTAATTTCATTGTGCTTTTCCTCATTTTGAAGATTTTGACAGTTTCACCTGAAGTGTACAATCGGGCTGAAAATGAATTTTAAAGCAATACAAAGTTCATTTTTGCTCTCACACCTAAACTAAATATTGTAGACTCAAACTTTTTGCTGTCATTAGTGTATTTTAGCAACTTGAAGATGATTCCAGCATTAATTTCATTGTGCTTTTGCTCATTTTGAAGATTTTGACAGTTTCACCTGAAGTGTACTATCGGGCTGAAAAGGCATTTAAAGCAATACAAAGTTCATTTAGGCTCTCACACCTTAACTAAATGTTGTAGACTCAAACTTGTTACTGTCATTAGTGTATTTTAGCAGCTTGAAGATGATTCCAGCATTAATTTAATTGTGCTTTTGCTCATTTTGAAGATTTTGACAGTTTCACCTGAAGTGTCTAATCGGGCTGAAAATGCATTTAAAGCAATACAAAGTTAATTTTGGCTCTCACACCTTAACTAAATGTTGTAGACTCAAACTTTTTGCTGTCATTAGTGTATTTTAGCAACTTGAAGATGATTCCAGCATTAATTTCATTGTGCTTTTGCTCATTTTGAAGATTTTGACAGTTTCACCTGAAGTGTACAATCAGGTGCTGAAAACGCGTTTACAGGAATACAAAGTTAATTTAGGCTCTCACACCTTAACTAAATGTTGTAGACTCAAACTTGTTGCTGTCATTAGTGTATTTTAGCAACTTGAAGATGATTCCAGCATTAATTTCATTGTGCTTTTGCTCATTTTGAAAATTTTGACAGTTTCACCTGAATTGTACAATCAAGGGCTGAAAACGCGTTTAAAGCAATAAAAAGTTCATTAGGCTCTCACACCTCAACTAAATGTTGTAGACTCAAACTTTTTGCTGTCATTAATGTATTTTAGCAACTTGAAGATGATTCCAACTTTAATTTCATTGTGCTTTTGCTCATTTTGAAGATTTTGACAGTTTCACCTGAAGTGTACAATCGGGCTGAAAATGAATTTTAAAGCAATACAAAGTTCATTTTTGCTCTCACACCTAAACTAAATATTGTAGACTCAAACTTTTTGCTGTCATTAGTGTATTTTAGCAACTTGAAGATGATTCCAGCATTAATTTCATTGTGCTTTTGCTCATTTTGAAGATTTTGACAGTTTCACCTGAAGTGTACAATCAGGTGCTGAAAACGCGTTTACAGCAATACAAAGTTCATTTTGGCTCTAGCACCTTAACTAAATGTTGTAGACTCAAACTTTTTGCTGTCATTAGTGTATTTTAGCAACTTGAAGATGATTCCAGCATTAATTTAATTGTGCTTTTGCTCATTTTGAAGATTTTGACAGTTTCACCTGAAGTGTACTATCGGGCTGAAAATGCATTTAAAGCAATACAAAGTTCATTTTGGCTCTCACACCTTAACTAAATGTTGTAGACTCAAACTTGTTGCTGTCATTAGTGTATTTTAGCAGCTTGAAGATGATTCCAGCATTAATTTAATTGTGCTTTTGCTCATTTTGAAGATTTTGACAGTTTCACCTGAAGTGTACAATCGGGCTGAAAATGCATTTAAAGCAATACAAAGTTAATTTTGGCTCTCACACCTTAACTAAATGTTGTAGACTCAAACTTTTTGCTGTCATTAGTGTATTTTAGCAACTTGAAGATGATTCCAGCATTAATTTCATTGTGCTTTTGCTCATTTTGAAGATTTTGACAGTTTCACCTGAAGTGTACAATCAGGTGCTGAAAATGCGTTTACAGCAATACAAAGTTCATTTTGGCTCTCACACCTTAACTAAATGTTGTAGACTCAAACTTTTTGCTGTCATTAGTGTATTTTAGCAACTTGAAGATGATTCCAGCATTAATTTCATTGTGCTTTTGCTCATTTTGAATATTTTGACAGTTTCACCTGAAGTGTACAATCAGGTGCTGAAAACGCGTTTACAGCAATACAAAGTTCATTTTGGCTCTCACACCTTAACTAAATGTTGTAGACTCAAACTTTTTGCTGTCATTAGTGTATTTTAGCAACTTGAAGATGATTCCAGCATTAATTTCATTGTGCTTTTGCTCATTTTGAAGATTTTGACAGTTTCACCTGAAGTGTACTATCGGGCTGAAAAAGCCATTTAAAGCAATACAAAGTTCATTTTGGCTCTCACACCTTAACTAAATATTGTAGACTCAAACTTTTTGCTGTCATTAGTGTATTTTAGCAACTTGAAGATGATTCCAGCATTAATTTCATCGTGCTTTTGCTCATTTTGAAGATTTTGACAGTTTCACCTGAAGTGTACATTCAGGTGCTGAAAACGCGTTTACAGCAATAAAAAGTTCATTTTGGCTCTCACACCATAACTAAATGTTGTAGACTCAAACTTCTTGCTGTCATTAGTGTATTTTAGCAACTTGAAGGTGATTCCAGCATTAATTTCATTGTGCTTTTGCTCATTTTGAAGATTTTGACAGTTTCACCTGAAGTGTACAATCAGGTGCTGAAAACGCGTTTACAGCAATAAAAAGTTCATTTTGGCTCTCACACCATAACTAAATGTTGTAGACTCAAACTTCTTGCTGTCATTAGTGTATTTTAGCAACATGAAGCATTAATTTCATTGTGCTTTTGCTCATTTTGAAGATTTTGACAGTTTCACCTGATGTGTACAATCGGGCTGAAAATGCATTTAAAGCAATACAAAGTTCATTTAGGCTCTCACACCTTAACTAAATGTTGTAGACTCAAACTTGTTGATGTCATTAGTGTATTTTAGCAGCTTGAAGATGATTCCAGCATTAATTTAATTGTGCTTTTGCTCATTTTGAAGATTTTGACAGTTTCACCTGAAGTGTACAATCGGGCTGAAAATGCATTTAAAGCAATACAAAGTTAATTTTGGCTCTCACACCTTAACTAAATGTTGTAGACTCAAACTTTTTGCTGTCATTAGTGTATTTTAGCAACTTGAAGATGATTCCAGCATTAATTTCATTGTGCTTTTGCTCATTTTGAAGATTTTTACAGTTTCACCTGAAGTGTACAATCAGGTGCTGAAAACGCGTTTACAGCAATACAAAGTTCATTTTGGCTCTCACACCTTAACTAAATGTTGTAGACTCAAACTTTTTGCTGTCATTAGTGTATTTTAGCAACTTGAAGATGATTCCAGCATTAATTTCATTGTGCTTTTGCTCATTTTGAAGATTTTGACAGTTTCACCTGAAGTGTACTATCGGGCTGAAAAAGCCATTTAAAGCAATACAAAGTTCATTTTGGCTCTCACACCTTAACTAAATGTTGTAGACTCAAACTTTTTGCTGTCATTAGTGTATTTTAGCAACTTGAAGATGATTCCAGCATTAATTTCATTGTGCTTTTGCTCATTTTGAAGATTTTGACAGTTTCACCTGAAGTGTACTATCGGGCTGAAAATGCATTTAAAGCAATACAAAGTTCATTTTGGCTCTCACACCTTAACTAAATGTTGTAGACTCAAACTTTTTGCTGTCATTAGTGTATTTTAGCAACTTGAAGATGATTCCAGCATTAATTTCATCGTGCTTTTGCTCATTTTGAAGATTTTGACAGTTTCACCTGAAGTGTACATTCAGGTGCTGAAAACGCGTTTACAGCAATAAAAAGTTCATTTTGGCTCTCACACCATAACTAAATGTTGTAGACTCAAACTTCTTGCTGTCATTAGTGTATTTTACAAATTGAAGGTGATTCCAGCATTAATTTCATTGTGCTTTTGCTCATTTTGAAGAATTTGACAGTTTCACCTGAAGTGTACATTCGGGCTGAAAATGCATTTAAAGCAATACAAAGTTCATTTTGGCTCTCACACCTTAACTAAATGTTGTAGACTCAAACTTTTTGCTGTCATTAGTGTATTTTAGCAACTTGAAGATGATTCCAGCATTAATTTCATTGTGCTTTTGCTCATTTTGAAGATTTTGACAGTTTCACCTGAAGTGTACTATCGGGCTGAAAAGGCATTTAAAGCAATACAAAGTTAATTTAGGCTCTCACACCTTAACTAAATGTTGTAGACTCAAACTTGTTACTGTCATTAGTGTATTTTAGCAGCTTGAAGATGATTCCAGCATTAATTTCATTGTGCTTTTGCTCATTTTGAAGATTTTGACAGTTTCACCTGAAGTGTACTATCGGGCTGAAAATGCATTTAAAGCAATACAAAGTTCATTTTGGCTCTCACACCTTAACTAAATGTTGTAGACTCAAACTTTTTGCTGTCATTAGTGTATTTTAGCAACTTGAAGATGATTCCAGCATTAATTTCATCGTGCTTTTGCTCATTTTGAAGATTTTGACAGTTTCACCTGAAGTGTACATTCAGGTGCTGAAAACGCGTTTACAGCAATAAAAAGTTCATTTTGGCTCTCACACCATAACTAAATGTTGTAGACTCAAACTTCTTGCTGTCATTAGTGTATTTTACAAATTGAAGGTGATTCCAGCATTAATTTCATTGTGCTTTTGCTCATTTTGAAGAATTTGACAGTTTCACCTGAAGTGTACATTCGGGCTGAAAATGCATTTAAAGCAATACAAAGTTCATTTTGGCTCTCACACCTTAACTAAATGTTGTAGACTCAAACTTTTTGCTGTCATTAGTGTATTTTAGCAACTTGAAGATGATTCCAGCATTAATTTCATTGTGCTTTTGCTCATTTTGAAGATTTTGACAGTTTCACCTGAAGTGTACTATCGGGCTGAAAAGGCATTTAAAGCAATACAAAGTTAATTTAGGCTCTCACACCTTAACTAAATGTTGTAGACTCAAACTTGTTACTGTCATTAGTGTATTTTAGCAGCTTGAAGATGATTCCAGCATTAATTTCATTGTGCTTTTGCTCATTTTGAAGATTTTGACAGTTTCACCTGAAGTGTACATTCAGGTGCTGAAAACGCGTTTACAGCAATAAAAAGTTCATTTTGGCTCTCACACCATAACTAAATGTTGTAGACTCAAACTTCTTGCTGTCATTAGTGTATTTTAGCAACTTGAAGGTGATTCCAGCATTAATTTCATTGTGCTTTTGCTCATTTTGAAGATTTTGACAGTTTCACCTGAAGTGTACAATCTTGGGCTGAAAACGCGTTTAAAGCAATACAAAGTTCATTTAGGCTCTCACACCTTAACTAAATGTTGTAGACTCAAACTTTTTGCTGTCATTAGTGTATTTTAGCAACTTGAAGATGATTCCAGCATTAATTTCATTGTGCTTTTGCTCATTTTTAAGATTTTGACAGTTTCACCTGAAGTGTACAATCGGGCTGAAAATGCATTTAAAGCAATACAAAGTTCATTTAGGCTCTCACACCTTAACTAAATGTTGTAGACTCAAACTTGTTGCTGTCATTAGTGTATTTTAGCAGCTTGAAGATGATTCCAGCATTAATTTAATTGTGCTTTTGCTCATTTTGAAGATTTTGACAGTTTCACCTGAAGTGTCCAATCGGGCTGAAAATGCATTTAAAGCAATACAAAGTTAATTTTGGCTCTCACACCTTAACTAAATGTTGTAGACTCAAACTTTTTGCTGTCATTAGTGTATTTTAGCAACTTGAAGATGATTCCAGCATTAATTTCATTGTGCTTTTGCTCATTTTGAAGATTTTGACAGTTTCACCTGAAGTGTACAATCAGGTGCTGAAAACGCGTTTACAGCAATACAAAGTTCATTTAGGCTCTCACACCTTAACTAAATGTTGTAGACTCAAACTTGTTGCTGTCATTAGTGTATTTTAGCAACTTGAAGATGATTCCAGCATTAATTTAATTGTGCTTTTGCTCATTTTGAATATTTTGACAGTTTCACCTGAAGTGTACAATCAGGTGATGAAAACGCGTTTACAGCAATACAAAGTTCATTTTGGCTCTCACACCTTAACTAAATGTTGTAGACTCAAACTTGTTGCTGTCATTAGTGTATTTTAGCAACTTGAATATGTTTCCAGCATTAATTTCATTGTGCTTTTGCTCATTTTGAAGAATTTGACAGTTTCACCTGAAGTGTACATTCGGGCTGAAAATGCATTTAAAGCAATACAAAGTTCATTTTGGCTCTCACACCTTAACTAAATGTTGTAGACTCAAACTTTTTGCTGTCATTAGTGTATTTTAGCAACTTGAAGATGATTCCAGCATTCATTTCATTGTGCTTTTGCTCATTTTGACGATTTTGACAGTTTCACCTGAAGTGTACAATCAGGTGCTGAAAACCCGTTTACAGCAATACAAAGTTCATTTTGGCTCTCACACCTTAACTAAATGTTGTAGACTCAAACTTGTTGCTGTCATTAGTGTATTTTAGCAACTTGAAGATGTTTCCAGCATTAATTTCATTGTGCTTTTGCTCATTTTGAAGAATTTGACAGTTTCACCTGAAGTGTACATTCGGGCTGAAAATGCATTTAAAGCAATACAAAGTTCATTTTGGCTCTCACACCTTAACTAAATGTTGTAGACTTAAACTTTTTGCTGTCATTAGCGTATTTTAGCAACTTGAAGATGTTTCCAGCATTAATTTCATTGTGCTTTTGCTCATTTTGAAGAATTTGACAGTTTCACCTGAAGTGTACATTCGGGCTGAAAATGCATTTAAAGCAATACAAAGTTCATTTTGGCTCTCACACCTTAACTAAATGTTGTAGACTCAAACTTTTTGCTGTCATTAGTGTATTTTAGCAACTTGAAGATGATTCCAGCATTAATTTAATTGTGCTTTTGCTCATTTTGAAGATTTTGACAGTTTCACCTGAAGTGTCTAATCGGGCTGAAAATGCATTTAAAGCAATACAAAGTTAATTTTCGCTCTCACACCTTAACTAAATGTTGTAGACTCAAACTTTTTGCTGTCATTAGTGTATTTTAGCAACTTGAAGATGATTCCAGCATTAATTTCATTGTGCTTTTGCTCATTTTGAAGATTTTGACAGTTTCACCTGAAGTGTACAATCAGGTGCTGAAAACGCGTTTACAGGAATACAAAGTTAATTTAGGCTCTCACACCTTAACTAAATGTTGTAGACTCAAACTTGTTGCTGTCATTAGTGTATTTTAGCAACTTGAAGATGATTCCAGCATTAATTTCATTGTGCTTTTGCTCATTTTGAAAATTTTGACAGTTTCACCTGAATTGTACAATCAAGGGCTGAAAACGCGTTTACAGCAATAAAAAGTTCATTAGGCTCTCACACCTCAACTAAATGTTGTAGACTCAAACTTTTTGCTGTCATTAGTGTATTTTAGCAACTTGAAGATGATTCCAACTTTAATTTCATTGTGCTTTTGCTCATTTTGAAGAATTTGACAGTTTCACCTGAAGTGTACAATCGGGCTGAAAATGCATTTAAAGCAATACAAAGTTAATTTTGGCTCTCACACCTTAACTAAATGTTGTAGACTCAAACTTTTTGCTGTCATTAGTGTATTTTAGCAACTTGAAGATGATTCCAGCATTAATTTCATCGTGCTTTTGCTCATTTTGAAGATTTTGACAGTTTCACCTGAAGTGTACATTCAGGTGCTGAAAACGCGTTTACAGCAATAAAAAGTTCATTTTGGCTCTCACACCATAACTAAATGTTGTAGACTCAAACTTCTTGCTGTCATTAGTGTATTTTAGCAACTTGAAGGTGATTCCAGCATTAATTTCATTGTGCTTTTGCTCATTTTGAAGATTTTGACAGTTTCACCTGAAGTGTACAATCTTGGGCTGAAAACGCGTTTAAAGCAATACAAAGTTCATTTAGGCTCTCACACCTTAACTAAATGTTGTAGACTCAAACTTTTTGCTGTCATTAGTGTATTTTAGCAACTTGAAGATGATTCCAGCATTAATTTCATTGTGCTTTTGCTCATTTTTAAGATTTTGACAGTTTCACCTGAAGTGTACAATCGGGCTGAAAATGCATTTAAAGCAATACAAAGTTCATTTAGGCTCTCACACCTTAACTAAATGTTGTAGACTCAAACTTGTTGCTGTCATTAGTGTATTTTAGCAGCTTGAAGATGATTCCAGCATTAATTTAATTGTGCTTTTGCTCATTTTGAAGATTTTGACAGTTTCACCTGAAGTGTCCAATCGGGCTGAAAATGCATTTAAAGCAATACAAAGTTAATTTTGGCTCTCACACCTTAACTAAATGTTGTAGACTCAAACTTTTTGCTGTCATTAGTGTATTTTAGCAACTTGAAGATGATTCCAGCATTAATTTAATTGTGCTTTTGCTCATTTTGAATATTTTGACAGTTTCACCTGAAGTGTACAATCAGGTGATGAAAACGCGTTTACAGCAATACAAAGTTCATTTTGGCTCTCACACCTTAACTAAATGTTGTAGACTCAAACTTGTTGCTGTCATTAGTGTATTTTAGCAACTTGAATATGTTTCCAGCATTAATTTCATTGTGCTTTTGCTCATTTTGAAGAATTTGACAGTTTCACCTGAAGTGTACATTCGGGCTGAAAATGAATTTAAAGCAATACAAAGTTCATTTTGGCTCTCACACCTTAACTAAATGTTGTAGACTCAAACTTTTTGCTGTCATTAGTGTATTTTAGCAACTTGAAGATGATTCCAGCATTCATTTCATTGTGCTTTTGCTCATTTTGAAGATTTTGACAGTTTCACCTGAAGTGTACAATCAGGTGCTGAAAACCCGTTTACAGCAATACAAAGTTCATTTTGGCTCTCACACCTTAACTAAATGTTGTAGACTCAAACTTGTTGCTGTCATTAGTGTATTTTAGCAACTTGAAGATGTTTCCAGCATTAATTTCATTGTGCTTTTGCTCATTTTGAAGAATTTGACAGTTTCACCTGAAGTGTACATTCGGGCTGAAAATGCATTTAAAGCAATACAAAGTTCATTTTGGCTCTCACACCTTAACTAAATGTTGTAGACTTAAACTTTTTGCTGTCATTAGTGTATTTTAGCAACTTGAAGATGTTTCCAGCATTAATTTCATTGTGCTTTTGCTCATTTTGAAGAATTTGACAGTTTCACCTGAAGTGTACATTCGGGCTGAAAATGCATTTAAAGCAATACAAAGTTCATTTTGGCTCTCACACCTTAACTAAATGTTGTAGACTCAAACTTTTTGCTGTCATTAGTGTATTTTAGCAACTTGAAGATGATTCCAGCATTAATTTAATTGTGCTTTTGCTCATTTTGAAGATTTTGACAGTTTCACCTGAAGTGTCTAATCGGGCTGAAAATGCATTTAAAGCAATACAAAGTTAATTTTCGCTCTCACACCTTAACTAAATGTTGTAGACTCAAACTTTTTGCTGTCATTAGTGTATTTTAGCAACTTGAAGATGATTCCAGCATTAATTTCATTGTGCTTTTGCTCATTTTGAAGATTTTGACAGTTTCACCTGAAGTGTACAATCAGGTGCTGAAAACGCGTTTACAGGAATACAAAGTTAATTTAGGCTCTCACACCTTAACTAAATGTTGTAGACTCAAACTTGTTGCTGTCATTAGTGTATTTTAGCAACTTGAAGATGATTCCAGCATTAATTTCATTGTGCTTTTGCTCATTTTGAAAATTTTGACAGTTTCACCTGAATTGTACAATCAAGGGCTGAAAACGCGTTTAAAGCAATAAAAAGTTCATTAGGCTCTCACACCTCAACTAAATGTTGTAGACTCAAACTTTTTGCTGTCATTAGTGTATTTTAGCAACTTGAAGATGATTCCAACTTTAATTTCATTGTGCTTTTGCTCATTTTGAAGATTTTGACAGTTTCACCTGAAGTGTACAATCGGGCTGAAAATGAATTTTAAAGCAATACAAAGTTCATTTTTGCTCTCACACCTAAACTAAATATTGTAGACTCAAACTTTTTGCTGTCATTAGTGTATTTTAGCAACTTGAAGATGATTCCAGCATTAATTTCATTGTGCTTTTGCTCATTTTGAATATTTTGACAGTTTCACCTGAAGTGTACAATCAGGTGCTGAAAACGCGTTTACAGCAATACAAAGTTCATTTTGGCTCTAGCACCTTAACTAAATGTTGTAGACTCAAACTTTTTGCTGTCATTAGTGTATTTTAGCAACTTGAAGATGATTCCAGCATTAATTTAATTGTGCTTTTGCTCATTTTGAAGATTTTGACAGTTTCACCTGAAGTGTACTATTGGGCTGAAAATGCATTTAAAGCAATACAAAGTTCATTTTGGCTCTCACACCTTAACTAAATGTTGTAGACTCAAACTTTTTGCTGTCATTAGTGTATTTTAGCAACTTGAAGATGATTCCAGCATTAATTTCATTGTGCTTTTGCTCATTTTAAAGATTTTGACAGTTTCACCTGAAGTGTACAATCAGGGGCTGAAAATGCGTTTAAAGCAATACAAAGTTCATTTAGGCTCTCACACCTTAACTAAATGTTGTAGACTCAAACTTGTTACTCTCATTAGTGTATTTTAGCAGCTTGAAGATGATTCCAGCATTAATTTAATTGTGCTTTTGCTCATTTTGAAGATTTTGACAGTTTCACCTGAAGTGTCCAATCGGGCTGAAAATGCATTTAACCTTCGTCTTGTGTTAGGGTCGGCAGCGACCCGTTTTTAGGTTTAACATGCATAAAAGAACCATATAAATTTGTTTATTGCATCAAGGCTTTTTGACTTTGTCAGGAACCTCTATTTCAACAAAATAAAACAAAAAAAAATGTTTTCACTAAATTCTAAAATGCTCTGGTTGAAATTATTACATTTGTGTTGTTAGGGTCGGTTTCGACCCAGTAATAAAAATAAGATTATAAAGCAACAATTAGAGCCAAAATTGGATTAATAATTGCACTGTCAGCCAACACACTGACAGCCAGCTCCTCTCCCAATCCTGTGAGCTGTAGGGGATTTGCATTTTGCCGTGTTTTCCAGTACACCTTCACAAAAACAAAACAAACAGAGATGGGCATGTCCTAACATGTAAGGTCAATTCATTCATTTGAAGGGTCATTTGACTTGCAGTGCACATCTCCAATTTGCAGCATACAAACATGAGAAGAACATTTACAGCGACCCAAGTTCTGGATAATCTTTTTGATGAAAATGATGAAGAGGACACAGAGCAGCATAGCGATGTGGATGAGCAGGTTTCTGATGAGGAAGACAATGTGGAGTATCATCCAGAAGACACAGACATATCTGATGAGTCTGATGAGGAGGTCACTGATGATGAAGCTCGTCCCACTGAAAGATTCATGTCCAAAAATGGTAAGATCTTTTGGAGCTCAGTACCTCATGATGTACATGGCAGGGCAGCTGCTGCAAATGTCATAAAAATGACCCCTAGAATCACAAGGTTTGCTGTGACAAGAGTCAGTGACATCAAGACATGTTTCGAGCTATTCATGCCATTGTCACTAAAAAGAGTCATCATGGCTATGACAAACCTTGAAGGAAAAAAAGTCCATGACGACATGTGGAAAGACATTGATGAGGAATATCTGGATGCTTACATTGGTGTTCTTCTTCTTGCTGGAGCGTACAGATCCTGCAATGAGGCCACTGATAGTCTCTGGGACGCATCGACAGGCAGAAATATTTTCCGGGCAACAATGTCACTTCAGACCTTTCGAATGATATCAAGAGTCCTCAGATTTGACAACCGAAATAGCAGAGCAAGATCTGACAAGCTTGCCCCCATCAGGGATATCTGGGAGAGATGGACGCAACTCATCAGGAAGTGACAAAAAGCCCACAATTATCCTCGACTATAACAAAAAAAAAGGAGGAGTGGACAACCTGGACAAGCTGACTGCTACCTACACTGGCCAGCGAATGACCAGGAGGTGGCCAATGGTTGTGTTTTACAACATCCTTGATGTGTCTACATGTAATGCATTTGTGTTGTGGACCCAAATCCACCAAGGGTGGAACTCAACCAAAAAAAGCAAGCGAAGAATGTTTCTTGAGGAGCTGGGAAATGCACTTGTCAAGCCACACATTGAGCAAAGGGAACGGTTGCCCCGAACCCCAGATGCTGCCATCTTGGTCAGACAGCTGCAGAGCTCACCTAGCACTTCGTCCACACCTTCAACACGACAAAGATCTGCTTTTCATTTTGTGTTTATATTTAAGTTCTACTGCTGAAAAAATACTTTTTTTGCATTTTTCTTGAAGTAAATATATATGGGTCGAAATCGACCCATAACACCATTGATGTTACTATAGTCAATAATATTTAAATAAATAAATAAATAAAACAAATTAATTTAAGAGATGTGTTCTAATAGCCCCCAGTAATAGTCAGGTAACACAACAACCTTTTATACATTTATATGATTCTCTTGGTGTTTATTTTACCTTTTTTTTTTTATTGAAATCGAAGGGTATACTGACAAAAAAGGCCCAGAAACCCACACCAAAAACATTAAAACTAATATTTTCATGGATAAGGAAGCCTAACAAGCCAACCAAGAGATGAGAAATAAATTGGATGATATCAACTTGTTTTTAGTGTATTTTACAGCTGATTTAAGACACGGGTCGAAACCGACCCGTTAACATAAGAGATGGTAACAGAAAGTTAACACAAGACGAAGGTTAAAGCAATACAAAGTTAATTTTGGCTCTCACACCTTAACTAAATGTTGTAGACTCAAACTTTTTGCTGTCATTAGTGTATTGTAGCAACTTGAAGATGATTCCAGCATTAATTTCATTGTGCTTTTGCTCATTTTGAATATTTTGACAGTTTCACCTGAATTGTACAATCAGGTGCTGAAAACGCGTTTACAGCAATACAAAGTTCATTTTGGCTCTCACACCTTAACTAAATGTTGTAGACTCAAACTTGTTGCTGTCATTAGTGTATTTTAGCAACTTGAAGATGATTCCAGCATTAATTTCATTGTGCTTTTGCTCATTTTGAAGATTTTGACAGTTTCACCTGAATTGTACAATCAAGGGCTGAAAACGCGTTTAAAGCAATGAAAAGTTCATTTAGGCTTTCACACCTTAACTAAATGTTGTAGACTCAAACTTTTTGCTGTCATTAGTGTATTTTAGCAACTTGAAGATGATTCCAGCATTCATTTCATTGTGCTTTTGCTCATTTTGAAGATTTTGACAGTTTCGCCTGAAGTGTACAATAAGGTGCTGAAAACGCGTTTACAGCAATACAAAGTTCATTTTGGCTCTCACACCTTAACTAAATGTTGTAGACTCAAACTTGTTACTGTCATTAGTGTATTTTAGCAGCTTGAAGATGATTCCAGCATTAATTTAATTGTGCTTTTGCTCATTTTGAAGATTTTGACAGTTTCACCTGAAGTGTCCAATCGGGCTGAAAATGCATTTAAAGCAATACAAAGTTAATTTTGGCTCTCACACCTTAACTAAATGTTGTAGACTCAAACTTTTTGCTTTCATTAGTGTATTTTAGCAACTTGAAGATGATTCCAGCATTAATTTCATTGTGCTTTTGCTCATTTTGAATATTTTGACAGTTTCACCTGAATTGTACAATCAGGTGCTGAAAACGCGTTTACAGCAATACAAAGTTCATTTTGGCTCTCACACCTTAACTAAATGTTGTAGACTCAAACTTGTTGCTGTCATTAGTGTATTTTAGCAACTTGAAGATGATTCCAGCATTAATTTCATTGTGCTTTTGCTCATTTTGAAGATTTTGACAGTTTCACCTGAATTGTACAATCAAGGGCTGAAAACGCGTTTAAAGCAATGAAAAGTTCATTTAGGCTTTCACACCTTAACTAAATGTTGTAGACTCAAACTTTTTGCTGTCATTAGTGTATTTTAGCAACTTGAAGAAGATTCCAGCATTCATTTTATTGTGCTTTTGCTCATTTTGAAGATTTTGACAGTTTCACCTGAAGTGTACAATCAGGTGCTGAAAACGCGTTTACAGCAATACAAAGTTCATTTTGGCTCTCACACCTTAACTAAATGTTGTAGACTCAAACTTGTTGCTGTCATTAGTGTATTTTAGCAACTTGAAGATGTTTCCAGCATTAATTTCATAGTGCTTTTGCTCATTTTGAAGAATTTGACAGTTTCACCTGAAGTGTACATTCGGGCTGAAAATGCATTTAAAGCAATACAAAGTTCATTTTGGCTCTCACACCTTAACTAAATGTTGTAGACTTAAACTTTTTACTGTCATTAGTGTATTTTAGCAACTTAAAGATGATTCCAGCATTAATTTCATTGTGCTTTTGCTCATTTTGAATATTTTGACAGTTTCACCTGAAGTGTACAATCAGGTGCTGAAAACGCGTTTACAGCAATACAAAGTTCATTTTGGCTCTCACACCTTAACTAAATGTTGTAGACTCAAACTTTTTGCTGTCATTAGTGTATTTTAGCAACTTGAAGATGATTCCAGCATTAATTTCATTGTGCTTTTGCTCATTTTGAATATTTTGACAGTTTCACCTGAAGTGTACAATAAGGTGCTGAAAACGCGTTTACAGCAATACAAAGTTCATTTTGGCTCTCACACCTTAACTAAATGTTGTAGACTCAAACTTGTTGCTGTCATTAGTGTATTTTAGCAACTTGAAGATGTTTCCAGCATTAATTTCATTGTGCTTTTGCTCATTTTGAAGAATTTGACAGTTTCACCTGAAGTGTACATTCGGGCTGAAAATGCATTTAAAGCAATACAAAGTTCATTTTGGCTCTCACACCTTAACTAAAAGTTGTAGACTCAAACTTCTTGCTGTCATTAGTGTATTTTAGCAACTTGAAGGTGATTCCAGCATTAATTTCATTGTGCTTTTGCTCATTTTGAAGATTTTGACAGTTTCACCTGAAGTGTACATTCAGGTGCTGAAAACGCGTTTACAGCAATAAAAAGTTCATTTTGGCTCTCACACCATAACTAAATGTTGTAGACTCAAACTTGTTGCTGTCATTAGTGTATTTTAGCAACTTGAAGATGATTCCAGCATTAATTTCATTGTGCTTTTGCTCATTTTGAAGATTTTGACAGTTTCACCTGAAGTGTACAATCAGGGGCTGAAAATGCGTTTAAAGCAATACAAAGTTCATTTAGGCTCTCACACCTTAACTAAATGTTGTAGACTCAAACTTGTTACTGTCATTAGTGTATTTTAGCAGCTTGAAGATGATTCCAGCATTAATTTAATTGTGCTTTTGCTCATTTTGAAGATTTTGACAGTTTCACCTGAAGTGTCCAATCGGGCTGAAAATGCATTTAAAGCAATACAAAGTTAATTTTGGCTCTCACACCTTAACTAAATGTTGTAGACTCAAACTTTTTGCTGTCATTAGTGTATTTTAGCAACTTGAAGATGATTCCAGCATTAATTTCATTGTGCTTTTGCTCATTTTGAAGATTTTGACAGTTTCACCTGAAGTGTACAATCAGGGGCTGAAAATGCGTTTAAAGCAATACAAAGTTCATTTTGGCTCTCACACCTTAACTAAATGTTGTAGACTCAAACTTGTTACTGTCATTAGTGTATTTTAGCAGCTTGAAGATGATTCCAGCATTAATTTAATTGTGCTTTTGCTCATTTTGAAGAATTTGACAGTTTCACCTGAAGTGTACATTCGGGCTGAAAATGCATTTAAAGCAATACAAAGTTCATTTTGGCTCTCACACCCTAACTAAATGTTGTAGACTCAAACTTTTTGCTGTCATTAGTGTATTTTAGCAACTTGAAGATGATTCCAGCATTAATTTCATTGTGCTTTTGCTCATTTTGAAGATTTTGACAGTTTCACCTGAAGTGTACAATCAGGTGCTGAAAACGCGTTTACAGCAATACAAAGTTCATTTAGGCTCTCACACCTTAACTAAATGTTGTAGACTCAAACTTGTTGCTGTCATTAGTGTATTTTAGCAACTTGAAGATGATTCCAGCATTAATTTAATTGTGCTTTTGCTCATTTTGAAGATTTTGACAGTTTCACCTGAAGTGTACTATCGGGCTGAAAATGCATTTAAAGCAATACAAAGTTCATTTAGGCTCTCACACCTTAACTAAATGTTGTAGACTCAAACTTTTTGCTGTCATTAGTGTATTTTAGCAACTTGAAGGTGATTCCAGCATTAATTTCATTGTGCTTTTGCTCATTTTGAAGATTTTGACAGTTTCACCTGAATTGTACAATCAGCGGCTAAAAATGCATTTAAAGCAATACAAAGTTCATTTTGGCTCTCACACCTTAACTAAATGTTGTAGACTCAAACTTCTTGCTGTCATTAGTGTATTTTAGCAACTTGAAGATGATTCCAGCATTCATTTCATTGTGCTTTTGCTCATTTTGAAGATTTTGACAGTTTCACCTGAAGTGTACAATCAGGTGCTGAAAACGCGATTACAGCAATACAAAGTTCATTTTGGCTCTCACACCTTAACTAAATGTTGTAGACTCAAACTTGTTGCTGTCATTAGTGTATTTTAGCAACTTGAAGATGTTTCCAGCATTAATTTCATTGTGCTTTTGCTCATTTTGAAGAATTTGACAGTTTCACCTGAAGTGTACATTCGGGCTGAAAATGCATTTAAAGCAATACAAAGTTCATTTTGGCTCTCACACCTTAACTAAATGTTGTAGACTTAAACTTTTTACTGTCATTAGTGTATTTTAGCAACTTAAAGATGATTCCAGCATTAATTTTATTGTGCTTTTGCTCATTTTGAATATTTTGACAGTTTCACCTGAAGTGTACAATCAGGTGCTGAAAACGCGTTTACAGCAATACAAAGTTCATTTTGGCTCTCACACCTTAACTAAATGTTGTAGACTCAAACTTTTTGCTGTCATTAGTGTATTTTAGCAACTTGAAGATGATTCCAGCATTAATTTCATTGTGCTTTTGCTCATTTTGAATATTTTGACAGTTTCACCTGAAGTGTACAATCAGGTGCTGAAAACGCGTTTACAGCAATACAAAGTTAATTTTGGCTCTCACACCTTAACTAAATGTTGTAGACTCAAACTTGTTGCTGTCATTAGTGTATTTTAGCAACTTGAAGATGTTTCCAGCATTAATTTCATTGTGCTTTTGCTCATTTTGAAGAATTTGACAGTTTCACCTGAAGTGTACATTCGGGCTGAAAATGCATTTAAAGCAATACAAAGTTCATTTTGGCTCTCACACCTTAACTAAATGTTGTAGACTCAAACTTTTTACTGTCATTAGTGTATTTTAGCAACTTGAAGATGATTCCAGCAATAATTTCAATTGTGCTTTTGCTCATTTTGAAGATTTTGACAGTTTCACCTGAAGTGTACAATCAGGTGCTGAAAACGCGTTTACAGCAATACAAAGTTAATTTTGGCTCTCACACCTTAACTAAATGTTGTAGACTCAAACTTTTTGCTGTCATTAGTGTATTTTAGCAACTTGAAGATGATTCCAGCATTAATTTCATTGTGCTTTTGCTCATTTTGAAGATTTTGACAGTTTCACCTGAAGTGTACTATCGGGCTGAAAATGCATGTAAAGCAATACAAAGTTCATTTTGGCTCTCACACCTTAACTAAATGTTGTAGACTCAAACTTTATGCTGTCATTAGTGTATTTTAGCAACTTGAAGGTGATTCCAGCATTAATTTCATTGTGCTTTTGCTCATTTTGAAGATTTTGACAGTTTCACCTGAAGTGTACAATCTTGGGCTGAAAACGCGTTTAAAGCAATACAAAGTTCATTTAGGCTCTCACACCTTAACTAAATGTTGTAGACTCAAACTTTTTGCTGTCATTAGTGTATTTTAGCAACTTGAAGATGATTCCAGCATTAATTTCATCGTGCTTTTGCTCATTTTGAAGATTTTGACAGTTTCACCTGAAGTGTACATTCAGGTGCTGAAAACGCGTTTACAGCAATAAAAAGTTCATTTTGGCTCTCACACCATAACTAAATGTTGTAGACTCAAACTTCTTGCTGTCAATAGTGTCATTTTAGCAACGTGAAGGTGATTCCAGCATTAATTTCATTGTGCTTTTGCTCATTTTGAAGATTTTGACAGTTTCACCTGAAGTGTACAATCTTGGGCTGAAAACGCGTTTAAAGCAATACAAAGTTCATTTAGGCTCTCACACCTTAACTAAATGTTGTATACTCAAACTTTTTGCTGTCATTAGTGTATTTTAGCAACTTGAAGATGATTCCAGCATTAATTTCATTGTGCTTTTGCTCATTTTTAAGATTTTGACAGTTTCACCTGAAGTGTCCAATCGGGCTGAAAATCCATTTAAAGCAATACAAAGTTAATTTTGGCTCTCACACCTTAACTAAATGTTGTAGACTCAAACTTTTTGCTGTCATTAGTGTATTTTAGCAACTTGAAGATGATTCCAGCATTAATTTCATTGTGCTTTTGCTCATTTTGAATATTTTGACAGTTTCACCTGAAGTGTACAATCAGGTGCTGAAAACGCGTTTACAGCAATACAAAGTTCATTTTGGCTCTCACACCTTAACTAAATGTTGTAGACTCAAACTTTTTGCTGTCATTAGTGTATTTTAGCAACTTGAAGATGATTCCAGCATTCATTTCATTGTGCTTTTGCTTATTTTGAAGATTTTGACGGTTTCACCTTAAGTGTACAATCAGGTGCTGAAAACGCGTTTACAGCAATACAAAGTTCATTTTGGCTCTCACACCTTAACTAAATGTTGTAGACTCAAACTTGTTGCTGACATTAGTGTATTTTAGCAACTTGAAGATGTTTCCAGCATTAATTTCATTGTGCTTTTGCTCATTTTGAAGAATTTGACAGTTTCACCTGAAGTGTACATTCGGGCTGAAAATGCATTTAAAGCAATACAAAGTTCATTTTGGCTCTCACACCTTAACTAAATGTTGTAGACTTAAACTTTTTACTGTCATTAGTGTATTTTAGCAACTTGAAGATGATTCCAGCATTAATTTCATTGTGCTTTTGCTCATTTTGAATATTTTGACAGTTTCACCTGAAGTGTACAATCAGGTGCTGAAAACGCGTTTACAGCAATACAAAGTTCATTTTGGCTCTCACACCTTAACTAAATGTTGTAGACTCAAACTTTTTGCTGTCATTAGTGTATTTTAGCAACTTGAAGATGATTCCAGCATTAATTTCATTGTGCTTTTGCTCATTTTGAAGATTTTGACAGTTTCACCTGAAGTGTACAATCAGGTGCTGAAAACGCATTTACAGCAATACAAAGTTCATTTTGGCTCTCACACCTTAACTAAATGTTGTAGACTCAAACTTTTTGCTGTCATTAGTGTATTTTAGCAACTTGAAGATGATTCCAGCATTAATTTCATCGTGCTTTTGCTCATTTTGAAGATTTTGACAGTTTCACCTGAAGTGTACATTCAGGTGCTGAAAACGCGTTTACAGCAATAAAAAGTTCATTTTGGCTCTCACACCATAACTAAATGTTGTAGACTCAAACTTATTGCTGTCATTAGTGTATTTTAGCAACTTGAAGGTGATTCCAGCATTAATTTCATTGTGCTTTTGCTCATTTTGAAGATTTTGACAGTTTCACCTGAAGTGTACAATCGGGCTGAAAATGCATTTAAAGCAATACAAAGTTCATTTAGGCTCTCACACCTTAACTAAATGTTGTAGACTCAAACTTGTTGCTGTCATTAGTGTATTTTAGCAGCTTGAAGATGATTCCAGCATTAATTTAATTGAGCTTTTGCTCATTTTGAAGATTTTGACAGTTTCACCTGAAGTGTCCAATCGGGCTGAAAATGCATTTAAAGCAATACAAAGTTAATTTTGGCTCTCACACCTTAACTAAATGTTGTAGACTCAAACTTTTTGCTGTCATTAGTGTATTTTAGCAACTTGAAGATGATTCCAGCATTAATTTCATTGTGCTTTTGCTCATTTTGAAGATTTTGACAGTTTCACCTGAAGTGTACAATCAGGTGCTGAAAACGCGTTTACAGCAATACAAAGTTCATTTAGGCTCTCACACCTTAACTAAATGTTGTAGACTCAAACTTGTTGCTGTCATTAGTGTATTTTAGCAACTTGAAGATGATTCCAGCATTAATTTAAATGTGCTTATGCTCATTTTGAAGATTTTGACAGTTTCACCTGAAGTGTACTATCGGGCTGAAAATGCATTTAAAGCAATACAAAGTTCATTTAGGCTCTCACACCTTAACTAAATGTTGTAGACTCAAACTTTTTGCTGTCATTAGTGTATTTTAGCAACTTGAAGATGATTCCAGCATTAATTTCATTGTGCTTTTGCTCATTTTGAAGATTTTGACAGTTTCACCTGAAGTGTACAATCAGGTGCTGAAAACGCGTTTACAGCAATACAAAGTTCATTTAGGCTCTCACACCTTAACTAAATGTTGTAGACTCAAACTTTTTGCTGTCATTAGTGTATTTTAGCAACTTGAAGATGATTCCAGCATTAATTTCATTGTGCTTTTGCTCATTTTGAAGATTTTGACAGTTTCATCTGAAGTGTACATTCGGGCTGAAAGTGCATTTAAAGCAATACAAAGTTAATTTTGGCTCTCACACCTTAACTAAATGTTGTACACTCAAACTTTTTACTGTCATTAGTGTAATTTAGCAACTTGAAGATGATTCCACCATTAATTTCATTGTGCTTTTGCTCATTTTGAATATTTTGACAGTTTCACCTGAAGTGTACAATCAGGTGCTGAAAACGCGTTTACAGCAATACAAAGTTCATTTTGGCTCTCACACCTTAACTAAATGTTGTAGACTCAAACTTGTTGCTGTCATTAGTGTATTTTAGCAACTTGAAGATGATTCCAGCATTAATTTCATTGTGCTTTTGCTCATTTTGAAGATTTTGACAGTTTCACCTGAAGTGTACAATCGGGCTGAAAAGGCATTTAAAGCAATACAAAGTTCATTTTGACTCTCACACCTTAACTAAATGTTGTAGACTCAAACTTTTTGCTGTCATTAGTGTATTTTAGCAACTTGAAGATGATTCCAGCATTAATTTCATCGTGCTTTTGCTCATTTTGAAGATTTTGACAGTTTCACCTGAAGTGTACATTCGGGCTGAAAATGCATTTAAAGCAATACAAAGTTCATTTTGGCTCTCACACCTTAACTAAATGTTGTAGACTCAAACTTTTTACTGTCATTAGTGTATTTTAGCAACTTGAAGATGATTCCAGCAATAATTTCAATTGTGCTTTTGCTCATTTTGAAGATTTTGACAGTTTCACCTGAAGTGTACAATCAGGTGCTGAAAACGCGTTTACAGCAATACAAAGTTAATTTTGGCTCTCACACCTTAACTAAATGTTGTAGACTCAAACTTTTTGCTGTCATTAGTGTATTTTAGCAACTTGAAGATGATTCCAGCATTAATTTCATTGTGCTTTTGCTCATTTTGAAGATTTTGACAGTTTCACCTGAAGTGTACTATCGGGCTGAAAATGCATGTAAAGCAATACAAAGTTCATTTTGGCTCTCACACCTTAACTAAATGTTGTAGACTCAAACTTTATGCTGTCATTAGTGTATTTTAGCAACTTGAAGGTGATTCCAGCATTAATTTCATTGTGCTTTTGCTCATTTTGAAGATTTTGACAGTTTCACCTGAAGTGTACAATCTTGGGCTGAAAACGCGTTTAAAGCAATACAAAGTTCATTTAGGCTCTCACACCTTAACTAAATGTTGTAGACTCAAACTTTTTGCTGTCATTAGTGTATTTTAGCAACTTGAAGATGATTCCAGCATTAATTTCATCGTGCTTTTGCTCATTTTGAAGATTTTGACAGTTTCACCTGAAGTGTACATTCAGGTGCTGAAAACGCGTTTACAGCAATAAAAAGTTCATTTTGGCTCTCACACCATAACTAAATGTTGTAGACTCAAACTTCTTGCTGTCAATAGTGTCATTTTAGCAACGTGAAGGTGATTCCAGCATTAATTTCATTGTGCTTTTGCTCATTTTGAAGATTTTGACAGTTTCACCTGAAGTGTACAATCTTGGGCTGAAAACGCGTTTAAAGCAATACAAAGTTCATTTAGGCTCTCACACCTTAACTAAATGTTGTATACTCAAACTTTTTGCTGTCATTAGTGTATTTTAGCAACTTGAAGATGATTCCAGCATTAATTTCATTGTGCTTTTGCTCATTTTTAAGATTTTGACAGTTTCACCTGAAGTGTCCAATCGGGCTGAAAATCCATTTAAAGCAATACAAAGTTAATTTTGGCTCTCACACCTTAACTAAATGTTGTAGACTCAAACTTTTTGCTGTCATTAGTGTATTTTAGCAACTTGAAGATGATTCCAGCATTAATTTCATTGTGCTTTTGCTCATTTTGAATATTTTGACAGTTTCACCTGAAGTGTACAATCAGGTGCTGAAAACGCGTTTACAGCAATACAAAGTTCATTTTGGCTCTCACACCTTAACTAAATGTTGTAGACTCAAACTTTTTGCTGTCATTAGTGTATTTTAGCAACTTGAAGATGATTCCAGCATTCATTTCATTGTGCTTTTGCTCATTTTGAAGATTTTGACAGTTTCACCTGAAGTGTACAATCAGGTGCTGAAAACGCGTTTACAGCAATACAAAGTTCATTTTGGCTCTCACACCTTAACTAAATGTTGTAGACTCAAACTTGTTGCTGTCATTAGTGTATTTTAGCAACTTGAAGATGTTTCCAGCATTAATTTCATTGTGCTTTTGCTCATTTTGAAGAATTTGACAGTTTCACCTGAAGTGTACATTCGGGCTGAAAATGCATTTAAAGCAATACAAAGTTCATTTTGGCTCTCACACCTTAACTAAATGTTGTAGACTTAAACTTTTTACTGTCATTAGTGTATTTTAGCAACTTAAAGATGATTCCAGCATTAATTTCATTGTGCTTTTGCTCATTTTGAATATTTTGACAGTTTCACCTGAAGTGTACAATCAGGTGCTGAAAACGCGTTTACAGCAATACAAAGTTCATTTTGGCTCTCACACCTTAACTAAATGTTGTAGACTCAAACTTTTTGCTGTCATTAGTGTATTTTAGCAACTTGAAGATGTTTCCAGCATTAATTTCATTGTGCTTTTGCTCATTTTGAATATTTTGACAGTTTCACCTGAAGTGTACAATCAGGTGATGAAAACGCGTTTACAGCAATACAAAGTTCATTTTGGCTCTCACACCTTAACTAAATGTTGTAGACTCAAACTTGTTGCTGTCATTAGTGTATTTTAGCAACTTGAATATGTTTCCAGCATTAATTTCATTGTGCTTTTGCTCATTTTGAAGAATTTGACAGTTTCACCTGAAGTGTACATTCGGGCTGAAAATGCATTTAAAGCAATACAAAGTTCATTTTGGCTCTCACACCTTAACTAAATGTTGTAGACTCAAACTTTTTGCTGTCATTAGTGTATTTTAGCAACTTGAAGATGATTCCAGCATTAATTTCATTGTGCTTTTGCTCATTTTGAAGATTTTGACAGTTTCACCTGAAGTGTACAATCAGTTGCTGAAAACGCGTTTACAGCAATACAAAGTTCATTTTGGCTCTCACACCTTAACTAAATGTTGTAGACTCAAACTTTTTGCTGTCATTAGTGTATTTTAGCAACTTGAAGATGATTCCAGCATTAATTTCATCGTGCTTTTGCTCATTTTGAAGATTTTGACAGTTTCACCTGAAGTGTACATTCAGGTGCTGAAAACGCGTTTACAGCAATAAAAAGTTCATTTTGGCTCTCACACCATAACTAAATGTTGTAGACTCAAACTTCTTGCTGTCATTAGTGTATTTTAGCAACTTGAAGGTGATTCCAGCATTAATTTCATTGTGCTTTTGCTCATTTTGAAGATTTTGACAGTTTCACCTGAAGTGTACTATTGGGCTGAAAATGCATTTAAAGCAATACAAAGTTCATTTTGGCTCTCACACCTTAACTAAATGTTGTAGACTCAAACTTGTTGCTGTCATTAGTGTATTTTAGCAGCTTGAAGATGATTCCAGCATTAATTTAATTGTGCTTTTGCTCATTTTGAAGATTTTGACAGTTTCACCTGAAGTGTACAATCAGGTGCTGAAAACGCGTTTACAGCAATACAAAGTTCATTTTGGCTCTCACACCTTAACTAAATGTTGTAGACTCAAACTTTTTGCTGTCATTAGTGTATTTTAGCAACTTGAAGGTGATTCCAGCATTAATTTCATTGTGCTTTTGCTCATTTTGAAGATTTTGACAGTTTCACCTGAAGTGTACAATCTTGGGCTGAAAACGCGTTTAAAGCAATACAAAGTTCATTTAGGCTCTCACACCATAACTAAATGTTGTATACTCAAACTTTTTGCTGTCATTAGTGTATTTTAGCAACTTGAAGATGATTCCAGCATTAATTTCATTGTGCTTTTGCTCATTTTTAAGATTTTGACAGTTTCACCTGAAGTGTCCAATCGGGCTGAAAATCCATTTAAAGCAATACAAAGTTAATTTTGGCTCTCACACCTTAACTAAATGTTGTAGACTCAAACTTTTTGCTGTCATTAGTGTATTTTAGCAACTTGAAGATGATTCCAGCATTAATTTCATTGTGCTTTTGCTCATTTTGAATATTTTGACAGTTTCACCTCAAGTGTACAATCAGGTGCTGAAAACGCGTTTACAGCAATACAAAGTTCATTTTGGCTCTCACACCTTAACTAAATGTTGTAGACTCAAACTTTTTGCTGTCATTAGTGTATTTTAGCAACTTGAAGATGATTCCAGCATTCATTTCATTGTGCTTTTGCTCATTTTGAAGATTTTGACAGTTTCACCTGAAGTGTACAATCAGGTGCTGAAAACGCGTTTACAGCAATACAAAGTTCATTTTGGCTCTCACACCTTAACTAAATGTTGTAGACTCAAACTTGTTGCTGTCATTAGTGTATTTTAGCAACTTGAAGATGTTTCCAGCATTAATTTCATTGTGCTTTTGCTCATTTTGAAGAATTTGACAGTTTCACCTGAAGTGTACATTCGGGCTGAAAATGCATTTAAAGCAATACAAAGTTCATTTTGGCTCTCACACCTTAACTAAATGTTGTAGACTTAAACTTTTTACTGTCATTAGTGTATTTTAGCAACTTAAAGATGATTCCAGCATTAATTTCATTGTGCTTTTGCTCATTTTGAATATTTTGACAGTTTCACCTGAAGTGTACAATCAGGTGCTGAAAACGCGTTTACAGCAATACAAAGTTCATTTTGGCTCTCACACCTTAACTAAATGTTGTAGACTCAAACTTTTTGCTGTCATTAGTGTATTTTAGCAACTTGAAGATGTTTCCAGCATTAATTTCATTGTGCTTTTGCTCATTTTGAATATTTTGACAGTTTCACCTGAAGTGTACAATCAGGTGATGAAAACGCGTTTACAGCAATACAAAGTTCATTTTGGCTCTCACACCTTAACTAAATGTTGTAGACTCAAACTTGTTGCTGTCATTAGTGTATTTTAGCAACTTGAATATGTTTCCAGCATTAATTTCATTGTGCTTTTGCTCATTTTGAAGAATTTGACAGTTTCACCTGAAGTGTACATTCGGGCTGAAAATGCATTTAAAGCAATACAAAGTTCATTTTGGCTCTCACACCTTAACTAAATGTTGTAGACTCAAACTTTTTGCTGTCATTAGAGTATTTTAGCAACTTGAAGATGATTCCAGCATTAATTTCATTGTGCTTTTGCTCATTTTGAAGATTTTGACAGTTTCACCTGAAGTGTACAATCAGTTGCTGAAAACGCGTTTACAGCAATACAAAGTTCATTTTGGCTCTCACACCTTAACTAAATGTTGTAGACTCAAACTTTTTGCTGTCATTAGTGTATTTTAGCAACTTGAAGATGATTCCAGCATTAATTTCATCGTGCTTTTGCTCATTTTGAAGATTTTGACAGTTTCACCTGAAGTGTACATTCAGGTGCTGAAAACGCGTTTACAGCAATAAAAAGTTCATTTTGGCTCTCACACCATAACTAAATGTTGTAGACTCAAACTTCTTGCTGTCATTAGTGTATTTTAGCAACTTGAAGGTGATTCCAGCATTAATTTCATTGTGCTTTTGCTCATTTTGAAGATTTTGACAGTTTCACCTGAAGTGTACTATTGGGCTGAAAATGCATTTAAAGCAATACAAAGTTCATTTTGGCTCTCACACCTTAACTAAATGTTGTAGACTCAAACTTGTTGCTGTCATTAGTGTATTTTAGCAGCTTGAAGATGATTCCAGCATTAATTTAATTGTGCTTTTGCTCATTTTGAAGATTTTGACAGTTTCACCTGAAGTGTACAATCAGGTGCTGAAAACGCGTTTACAGCAATACAAAGTTCATTTTGGCTCTCACACCTTAACTAAATGTTGTAGACTCAAACTTTTTGCTGTCATTAGTGTATTTTAGCAACTTGAAGGTGATTCCAGCATTAATTTCATTGTGCTTTTGCTCATTTTGAAGATTTTGACAGTTTCACCTGAAGTGTACAATCTTGGGCTGAAAACGCGTTTAAAGCAATACAAAGTTCATTTAGGCTCTCACACCATAACTAAATGTTGTATACTCAAACTTTTTGCTGTCATTAGTGTATTTTAGCAACTTGAAGATGATTCCAGCATTAATTTCATTGTGCTTTTGCTCATTTTTAAGATTTTGACAGTTTCACCTGAAGTGTCCAATCGGGCTGAAAATCCATTTAAAGCAATACAAAGTTAATTTTGGCTCTCACACCTTAACTAAATGTTGTAGACTCAAACTTTTTGCTGTCATTAGTGTATTTTAGCAACTTGAAGATGATTCCAGCATTAATTTCATTGTGCTTTTGCTCATTTTGAATATTTTGACAGTTTCACCTGAAGTGTACAATCAGGTGCTGAAAACGCGTTTACAGCAATACAAAGTTCATTTTGGCTCTCACACCTTAACTAAATGTTGTAGACTCAAACTTTTTGCTGTCATTAGTGTATTTTAGCAACTTGAAGATGATTCCAGCATTCATTTCATTGTGCTTTTGCTCATTTTGAAGATTTTGACAGTTTCACCTGAAGTGTACAATCAGGTGCTGAAAACGCGTTTACAGCAATACAAAGTTCATTTTGGCTCTCACACCTTAACTAAATGTTGTAGACTCAAACTTGTTGCTGTCATTAGTGTATTTTAGCAACTTGAAGATGTTTCCAGCATTAATTTCATTGTGCTTTTGCTCATTTTGAAGAATTTGACAGTTTCACCTGAAGTGTACATTCGGGCTGAAAATGCATTTAAAGCAATACAAAGTTCATTTTGGCTCTCACACCTTAACTAAATGTTGTAGACTTAAACTTTTTACTGTCATTAGTGTATTTTAGCAACTTAAAGATGATTCCAGCATTAATTTCATTGTGCTTTTGCTCATTTTGAATATTTTGACAGTTTCACCTGAAGTGTACAATCAGGTGCTGAAAACGCGTTTACAGCAATACAAAGTTCATTTTGGCTCTCACACCTTAACTAAATGTTGTAGACTCAAACTTTTTGCTGTCATTAGTGTATTTTAGCAACTTGAAGATGTTTCCAGCATTAATTTCATTGTGCTTTTGCTCATTTTGAATATTTTGACAGTTTCACCTGAAGTGTACAATCAGGTGATGAAAACGCGTTTACAGCAATACAAAGTTCATTTTGGCTCTCACACCTTAACTAAATGTTGTAGACTCAAACTTGTTGCTGTCATTAGTGTATTTTAGCAACTTGAATATGTTTCCAGCATTAATTTCATTGTGCTTTTGCTCATTTTGAAGAATTTGACAGTTTCACCTGAAGTGTACATTCGGGCTGAAAATGCATTTAAAGCAATACAAAGTTCATTTTGGCTCTCACACCTTAACTAAATGTTGTAGACTCAAACTTTTTGCTGTCATTAGTGTATTTTAGCAACTTGAAGATGATTCCAGCATTAATTTCATTGTGCTTTTGCTCATTTTGAAGATTTTGACAGTTTCACCTGAAGTGTACAATCAGTTGCTGAAAACGCGTTTACAGCAATACAAAGTTCATTTTGGCTCTCACACCTTAACTAAATGTTGTAGACTCAAACTTTTTGCTGTCATTAGTGTATTTTAGCAACTTGAAGATGATTCCAGCATTAATTTCATCGTGCTTTTGCTCATTTTGAAGATTTTGACAGTTTCACCTGAAGTGTACATTCAGGTGCTGAAAACGCGTTTACAGCAATAAAAAGTTCATTTTGGCTCTCACACCATAACTAAATGTTGTAGACTCAAACTTCTTGCTGTCATTAGTGTATTTTAGCAACTTGAAGGTGATTCCAGCATTAATTTCATTGTGCTTTTGCTCATTTTGAAGATTTTGACAGTTTCACCTGAAGTGTACTATTGGGCTGAAAATGCATTTAAAGCAATACAAAGTTCATTTTGGCTCTCACACCTTAACTAAATGTTGTAGACTCAAACTTGTTGCTGTCATTAGTGTATTTTAGCAGCTTGAAGATGATTCCAGCATTAATTTAATTGTGCTTTTGCTCATTTTGAATATTTTGACAGTTTCACCTGAAGTGTACTATCGGGCTGAAAAAGCCATTTAAAGCAATACAAAGTTCATTTTGGCTCTCACACCTTAACTAAATGTTGTAGACTCAAACTTTTTGCTGTCATTAGTGTATTTTAGCAACTTGAAGATGATTCCAGCATTAATTTCATTGTGCTTTTGCTCATTTTGAAGATTTTGACAGTTTCACCTGAAGTGTACTATCGGGCTGAAAATGCATTTAAAGCAATACAAAGTTCATTTTGGCTCTCACACCTTAACTAAATGTTGTAGACTCAAACTTTTTGCTGTCATTAGTGTATTTTAGCAACTTGAAGTTGATTCCAGCATTAATTTCATCGTGCTTTTGCTCATTTTGAAGATTTTGACAGTTTCACCTGAAGTGTACATTCAGGTGCTGAAAACGCGTTTACAGCAATAAAAAGTTCATTTTGGCTCTCACACCATAACTAAATGTTGTAGACTCAAACTTCTTGCTGTCATTAGCGTATTTTAGCAACTTGAAGGTGATTCCAGCATTAATTTCATTGTGCTTTTGCTCATTTTGAAGATTTTGACAGTTTCACCTGAAGTGTACTATCGGGCTGAAAATGCATTTAAAGCAATACAAAGTTCATTTAGGCTCTCACACCTTAACTAAATGTTGTAGACTCAAACTTTTTGCTGTCATTAGTGTATTTTAGCAACTTGAAGGTGATTCCAGCATTAATTTCATTGTGCTTTTGCTCATTTTGAAGATTTTGACAGTTTCACCTGAATTGTACAATCAAGGGCTGAAAACGCGTTTAAAGCAATGAAAAGTTCATTTAGGCTTTCACACCTTAACTAAATGTTGTAGACTCAAACTTTTTGCTGTCATTAGTGTATTTTAGCAACTTGAAGATGATTCCAGCATTCATTTCATTGTGCTTTTGCTCATTTTGAAGATTTTGACAGTTTCACCTGAAGTGTACAATCAGGTGCTGAAAACGCGATTACAGCAATACAAAGTTCATTTTGGCTCTCACACCTTAACTAAATGTTGTAGACTCAAACTTGTTACTGTCATTAGTGTATTTTAGCAGCTTGAAGATGATTCCAGCATTAATTTAATTGTGCTTTTGCTCATTTTGAAGAATTTGACAGTTTCACCTGAAGTGTACATTCGGGCTGAAAATGCATTTAAAGCAATACAAAGTTCATTTTGGCTCTCACACCCTAACTAAATGTTGTAGACTCAAACTTTTTGCTGTCATTAGTGTATTTTAGCAACTTGAAGATGATTCCAGCATTAATTTCATTGTGCTTTTGCTCATTTTGAAGATTTTGACAGTTTCACCTGAAGTGTACAATCAGGTGCTGAAAACGCGTTTACAGCAATACAAAGTTCATTTAGGCTCTCACACCTTAACTAAATGTTGTAGACTCAAACTTGTTGCTGTCATTAGTGTATTTTAGCAACTTGAAGATGATTCCAGCATTAATTTAATTGTGCTTTTGCTCATTTTGAAGATTTTGACAGTTTCACCTGAAGTGTACTATCGGGCTGAAAATGCATTTAAAGCAATACAAAGTTCATTTAGGCTCTCACACCTTAACTAAATGTTGTAGACTCAAACTTTTTGCTGTCATTAGTGTATTTTAGCAACTTGAAGGTGATTCCAGCATTAATTTCATTGTGCTTTTGCTCATTTTGAAGATTTTGACAGTTTCACCTGAATTGTACAATCAAGGGCTGAAAACGCGTTTAAAGCAATGAAAAGTTCATTTAGGCTTTCACACCTTAACTAAATGTTGTAGACTCAAACTTTTTGCTGTCATTAGTGTATTTTAGCAACTTGAAGATGATTCCAGCATTCATTTCATTGTGCTTTTGCTCATTTTGAAGATTTTGACAGTTTCACCTGAAGTGTACAATCAGGTGCTGAAAACGCGATTACAGCAATACAAAGTTCATTTTGGCTCTCACACCTTAACTAAATGTTGTAGACTCAAACTTGTTGCTGTCATTAGTGTATTTTAGCAACTTGAAGATGTTTCCAGCATTAATTTCATTGTGCTTTTGCTCATTTTGAAGAATTTGACAGTTTCACCTGAAGTGTACATTCGGGCTGAAAATGCATTTAAAGCAATACAAAGTTCATTTTGGCTCTCACACCTTAACTAAATGTTGTAGACTTAAACTTTTTACTGTCATTAGTGTATTTTAGCAACTTAAAGATGATTCCAGCATTAATTTCATTGTGCTTTTGCTCATTTTGAATATTTTGACAGTTTCACCTGAAGTGTACAATCAGGTGCTGAAAACGCGTTTACAGCAATACAAAGTTCATTTTGGCTCTCACACCTTAACTAAATGTTGTAGACTCAAACTTTTTGCTGTCATTAGTGTATTTTAGCAACTTGAAGATGATTCCAGCATTAATTTCATTGTGCTTTTGCTCATTTTGAATATTTTGACAGTTTCACCTGAAGTGTACAATCAGGTGCTGAAAACGCGTTTACAGCAATACAAAGTTAATTTTGGCTCTCACACCTTAACTAAATGTTGTAGACTCAAACTTGTTGCTGTCATTAGTGTATTTTAGCAACTTGAAGATGTTTCCAGCATTAATTTCATTGTGCTTTTGCTCATTTTGAAGAATTTGACAGTTTCACCTGAAGTGTACATTCGGGCTGAAAATGCATTTAAAGCAATACAAAGTTCATTTTGGCTCTCACACCTTAACTAAATGTTGTACACTCAAACTTTTTACTGTCATTAGTGTATTTTAGCAACTTGAAGATGATTCCAGCAATAATTTCAATTGTGCTTTTGCTCATTTTGAAGATTTTGACAGTTTCACCTGAAGTGTACAATCAGGTGCTGAAAACGCGTTTACAGCAATACAAAGTTCATTTTGGCTCTCACACCTTAACTAAATGTTGTAGACTCAAACTTTTTGCTGTCATTAGTGTATTTTAGCAACTTGAAGATGATTCCAGCATTAATTTCATTGTGCTTTTGCTCATTTTGAAGATTTTGACAGTTTCACCTGAAGTGTACTATCGGGCTGAAAATGCATGTAAAGCAATACAAAGTTCATTTTGGCTCTCACACCTTAACTAAATGTTGTAGACTCAAACTTTATGCTGTCATTAGTGTATTTTAGCAACTTGAAGATGATTCCAGCATTAATTTCATCGTGCTTTTGCTCATTTTTAAGATTTTGACAGTTTCACCTGAAGTGTACATTCAGGTGCTGAAAACGCGTTTACAGCAATAAAAAGTTCATTTTGGCTCTCACACCATAACTAAATGTTGTAGACTCAAACTTCTTGCTGTCATTAGTGTATTTTAGCAACTTGAAGGTGATTCCAGCATTAATTTCATTGTGCTTTTGCTCATTTTGAAGATTTTGACAGTTTCACCTGAAGTGTACAATCTTGGGCTGAAAACGCGTTTAAAGCAATACAAAGTTCATTTAGGCTCTCACACCTTAACTAAATGTTGTAGACTCAAACTTTTTGCTGTCATTAGTGTATTTTAGCAACTTGAAGATGATTCCAGCATTAATTTCATCGTGCTTTTGCTCATTTTGAAGATTTTGACAGTTTCACCTGAAGTGTACATTCAGGTGCTGAAAACGCGTTTACAGCAATAAAAAGTTCATTTTGGCTCTCACACCATAACTAAATGTTGTAGACTCAAACTTCTTGCTGTCAATAGTGTCATTTTAGCAACGTGAAGGTGATTCCAGCATTAATTTCATTGTGCTTTTGCTCATTTTGAAGATTTTGACAGTTTCACCTGAAGTGTACAATCTTGGGCTGAAAACGCGTTTAAAGCAATACAAAGTTCATTTAGGCTCTCACACCTTAACTAAATGTTGTATACTCAAACTTTTTGCTGTCATTAGTGTATTTTAGCAACTTGAAGATGATTCCAGCATTAATTTCATTGTGCTTTTGCTCATTTTTAAGATTTTGACAGTTTCACCTGAAGTGTCCAATCGGGCTGAAAATCCATTTAAAGCAATACAAAGTTAATTTTGGCTCTCACACCTTAACTAAATGTTGTAAACTCAAACTTTTTGCTGTCATTAGTGTATTTTAGCAACTTGAAGATGATTCCAGCATTAATTTCATTGTGCTTTTGCTCATTTTGAATATTTTGACAGTTTCACCTGAAGTGTACAATCAGGTGCTGAAAACGCGTTTACAGCAATACAAAGTTCATTTTGGCTCTCACACCTTAACTAAATGTTGTAGACTCAAACTTTTTGCTGTCATTAGTGTATTTTAGCAACTTGAAGATGATTCCAGCATTCATTTCATTGTGCTTTTGCTCATTTTGAAGATTTTGACAGTTTCACCTGAAGTGTACAATCAGGTGCTGAAAACGCGTTTACAGCAATACAAAGTTCATTTTGGCTCTCACACCTTAACTAAATGTTGTAGACTCAAACTTGTTGCTGTCATTAGTGTATTTTAGCAACTTGAAGATGTTTCCAGCATTAATTTCATTGTGCTTTTGCTCATTTTGAAGAATTTGACAGTTTCACCTGAAGTGTACATTCGGGCTGAAAATGCATTTAAAGCAATACAAAGTTCATTTTGGCTCTCACACCTTAACTAAATGTTGTAGACTTAAACTTTTTACTGTCATTAGTGTATTTTAGCAACTTAAAGATGATTCCAGCATTAATTTCATTGTGCTTTTGCTCATTTTGAATATTTTGACAGTTTCACCTGAAGTGTACAATCAGGTGCTGAAAACGCGTTTACAGCAATACAAAGTTAATTTTGGCTCTCACACCTTAACTAAATGTTGTAGACTCAAACTTTTTGCTGTCATTAGTGTATTTTAGCAACTTGAAGATGTTTCCAGCATTAATTTCATTGTGCTTTTGCTCATTTTGAATATTTTGACAGTTTCACCTGAAGTGTACAATCAGGTGATGAAAACGCGTTTACAGCAATACAAAGTTCATTTTGGCTCTCACACCTTAACTAAATGTTGTAGACTCAAACTTGTTGCTGTCATTAGTGTATTTTAGCAACTTGAATATGTTTCCAGCATTAATTTCATTGTGCTTTTGCTCATTTTGAAGAATTTGACAGTTTCCCCTGAAGTGTACATTCGGGCTGAAAATGCATTTAAAGCAATACAAAGTTCATTTTGGCTCTCACACCTTAACTAAATGTTGTAGACTCAAACTTTTTGCTGTCATTAGTGTATTTTAGCAACTTGAAGATGATTCCAGCATTAATTTCATTGTGCTTTTGCTCATTTTGAAGATTTTGACAGTTTCACCTGAAGTGTACAATCAGTTGCTGAAAACGCGTTTACAGCAATACAAAGTTCATTTTGGCTCTCACACCTTAACTAAATGTTGTAGACTCAAACTTTTTGCTGTCATTAGTGTATTTTAGCAACTTGAAGATGATTCCAGCATTAATTTCATCGTGCTTTTGCTCATTTTGAAGATTTTGACAGTTTCACCTGAAGTGTACATTCAGGTGCTGAAAACGCGTTTACAGCAATAAAAAGTTCATTTTGGCTCTCACACCATAACTAAATGTTGTAGACTCAAACTTCTTGCTGTCATTAGTGTATTTTAGCAACTTGAAGGTGATTCCAGCATTAATTTCATTGTGCTTTTGCTCATTTTGAAGATTTTGACAGTTTCACCTGAAGTGTACTATCGGGCTGAAAATGCATTTAAAGCAATACAAAGTTCATTTTGGCTCTCACACCTTAACTAAATGTTGTAGACTCAAACTTGTTGCTGTCATTAATGTATTTTAGCAGCTTGAAGATGATTCCAGCATTAATTTAATTGTGCTTTTGCTCATTTTGAAGATTTTGACAGTTTCACCTGAAGTGTACAATCAGGTGCTGAAAACGCGTTTACAGCAATACAAAGTTCATTTTGGCTCTCACACCTTAACTAAATGTTGTAGACTCAAACTTTTTGCTGTCATTAGTGTATTTTAGCAACTTGAAGGTGATTCCAGCATTAATTTCATTGTGCTTTTGCTCATTTTGAAGATTTTGACAGTTTCACCTGAAGTGTACAATCTTGGGCTGAAAACGCGTTTAAAGCAATACAAAGTTCATTTAGGCTCTCACACCATAACTAAATGTTGTATACTCAAACTTTTTGCTGTCATTAGTGTATTTTAGCAACTTGAAGATGATTCCAGCATTAATTTCATTGTGCTTTTGCTCATTTTTAAGATTTTGACAGTTTCACCTGAAGTGTCCAATCGGGCTGAAAATCCATTTAAAGCAATACAAAGTTAATTTTGGCTCTCACACCTTAACTAAATGTTGTAGACTCAAACTTTTTGCTGTCATTAGTGTATTTTAGCAACTTGAAGATGATTCCAGCATTAATTTCATTGTGCTTTTGCTCATTTTGAATATTTTGACAGTTTCACCTGAAGTGTACAATCAGGTGCTGAAAACGCGTTTACAGCAATACAAAGTTCATTTTGGCTCTCACACCTTAACTAAATGTTGTAGACTCAAACTTTTTGCTGTCATTAGTGTATTTTAGCAACTTGAAGATGATTCCAGCATTCATTTCATTGTGCTTTTGCTCATTTTGAAGATTTTGACAGTTTCACCTGAAGTGTACAATCAGGTGCTGAAAACGCGTTTACAGCAATACAAAGTTCATTTTGGCTCTCACACCTTAACTAAATGTTGTAGACTCAAACTTGTTGCTGTCATTAGTGTATTTTAGCAACTTGAAGATGTTTCCAGCATTAATTTCATTGTGCTTTTGCTCATTTTGAAGAATTTGACAGTTTCACCTGAAGTGTACATTCGGGCTGAAAATGCATTTAAAGCAATACAAAGTTCATTTTGGCTCTCACACCTTAACTAAATGTTGTAGACTTAAACTTTTTACTGTCATTAGTGTATTTTAGCAACTTAAAGATGATTCCAGCATTAATTTCATTGTGCTTTTGCTCATTTTGAATATTTTGACAGTTTCACCTGAAGTGTACAATCAGGTGCTGAAAACGCGTTTACAGCAATACAAAGTTCATTTTGGCTCTCACACCTTAACTAAATGTTGTAGACTCAAACTTTTTGCTGTCATTAGTGTATTTTAGCAACTTGAAGATGTTTCCAGCATTAATTTCATTGTGCTTTTGCTCATTTTGAATATTTTGACAGTTTCACCTGAAGTGTACAATCAGGTGATGAAAACGCGTTTACAGCAATACAAAGTTCATTTTGGCTCTCACACCTTAACTAAATGTTGTAGACTCAAACTTGTTGCTGTCATTAGTGTATTTTAGCAACTTGAATATGTTTCCAGCATTAATTTCATTGTGCTTTTGCTCATTTTGAAGAATTTGACAGTTTCACCTGAAGTGTACATTCGGGCTGAAAATGCATTTAAAGCAATACAAAGTTCATTTTGGCTCTCACACCTTAACTAAATGTTGTAGACTCAAACTTTTTGCTGTCATTAGTGTATTTTAGCAACTTGAAGATGATTCCAGCATTAATTTCATTGTGCTTTTGCTCATTTTGAAGATTTTGACAGTTTCACCTGAAGTGTACAATCAGTTGCTGAAAACGCGTTTACAGCAATACAAAGTTCATTTTGGCTCTCACACCTTAACTAAATGTTGTAGACTCAAACTTTTTGCTGTCATTAGTGTATTTTAGCAACTTGAAGATGATTCCAGCATTAATTTCATCGTGCTTTTGCTCATTTTGAAGATTTTGACAGTTTCACCTGAAGTGTACATTCAGGTGCTGAAAACGCGTTTACAGCAATAAAAAGTTCATTTTGGCTCTCACACCATAACTAAATGTTGTAGACTCAAACTTCTTGCTGTCATTAGTGTATTTTAGCAACTTGAAGGTGATTCCAGCATTAATTTCATTGTGCTTTTGCTCATTTTGAAGATTTTGACAGTTTCACCTGAAGTGTACTATTGGGCTGAAAATGCATTTAAAGCAATACAAAGTTCATTTTGGCTCTCACACCTTAACTAAATGTTGTAGACTCAAACTTGTTGCTGTCATTAGTGTATTTTAGCAGCTTGAAGATGATTCCAGCATTAATTTAATTGTGCTTTTGCTCATTTTGAATATTTTGACAGTTTCACCTGAAGTGTACTATCGGGCTGAAAAAGCCATTTAAAGCAATACAAAGTTCATTTTGGCTCTCACACCTTAACTAAATGTTGTAGACTCAAACTTTTTGCTGTCATTAGTGTATTTTAGCAACTTGAAGATGATTCCAGCATTAATTTCATTGTGCTTTTGCTCATTTTGAAGATTTTGACAGTTTCACCTGAAGTGTACTATCGGGCTGAAAATGCATTTAAAGCAATACAAAGTTCATTTTGGCTCTCACACCTTAACTAAATGTTGTAGACTCAAACTTTTTGCTGTCATTAGTGTATTTTAGCAACTTGAAGTTGATTCCAGCATTAATTTCATCGTGCTTTTGCTCATTTTGAAGATTTTGACAGTTTCACCTGAAGTGTACATTCAGGTGCTGAAAACGCGTTTACAGCAATAAAAAGTTCATTTTGGCTCTCACACCATAACTAAATGTTGTAGACTCAAACTTCTTGCTGTCATTAGCGTATTTTAGCAACTTGAAGGTGATTCCAGCATTAATTTCATTGTGCTTTTGCTCATTTTGAAGATTTTGACAGTTTCACCTGAAGTGTACTATCGGGCTGAAAATGCATTTAAAGCAATACAAAGTTCATTTAGGCTCTCACACCTTAACTAAATGTTGTAGACTCAAACTTTTTGCTGTCATTAGTGTATTTTAGCAACTTGAAGGTGATTCCAGCATTAATTTCATTGTGCTTTTGCTCATTTTGAAGATTTTGACAGTTTCACCTGAATTGTACAATCAAGGGCTGAAAACGCGTTTAAAGCAATGAAAAGTTCATTTAGGCTTTCACACCTTAACTAAATGTTGTAGACTCAAACTTTTTGCTGTCATTAGTGTATTTTAGCAACTTGAAGATGATTCCAGCATTCATTTCATTGTGCTTTTGCTCATTTTGAAGATTTTGACAGTTTCACCTGAAGTGTACAATCAGGTGCTGAAAACGCGATTACAGCAATACAAAGTTCATTTTGGCTCTCACACCTTAACTAAATGTTGTAGACTCAAACTTGTTACTGTCATTAGTGTATTTTAGCAGCTTGAAGATGATTCCAGCATTAATTTAATTGTGCTTTTGCTCATTTTGAAGAATTTGACAGTTTCACCTGAAGTGTACATTCGGGCTGAAAATGC
Source organism: Leptonotus elevatus (assembly GCF_054856555.1). Classification (NCBI taxonomy): domain Eukaryota; kingdom Metazoa; phylum Chordata; class Actinopteri; order Syngnathiformes; family Syngnathidae; genus Leptonotus; species Leptonotus elevatus. Next base: position 833,826 of record NW_028233685.1, read on the forward strand.
ATTTAAAGCAATACAAAGTTCATTTTGGCTCTCACACCCTAACTAAATGTTGTAGACTCAAACTTTTTGCTGTCATTAGTGTATTTTAGCAACTTGAAGATGATTCCAGCATTAATTTCATTGTGCTTTTGCTCATTTTGAAGATTTTGACAGTTTCACCTGAAGTGTACAATCAGGTGCTGAAAACGCGTTTACAGCAATACAAAGTTCATTTAGGCTCTCACACCTTAACTAAATGTTGTAGACTCAAACTTGTTGCTGTCATTAGTGTATTTTAGCAACTTGAAGATGATTCCAGCATTAATTTAATTGTGCTTTTGCTCATTTTGAAGATTTTGACAGTTTCACCTGAAGTGTACTATCGGGCTGAAAATGCATTTAAAGCAATACAAAGTTCATTTTGGCTCTCACACCTTAACTAAATGTTGTAGACTTAAACTTTTTACTGTCATTAGTGTATTTTAGCAACTTGAAGATGATTCCAGCATTAATTTCATTGTGCTTTTGCTCATTTTGAATATTTTGACAGTTTCACCTGAAGTGTACAATCAGGTGCTGAAAACGCGTTTACAGCAATACAAAGTTAATTTTGGCTCTCACACCTTAACTAAATGTTGTAGACTCAAACTTGTTGCTGTCATTAGTGTATTTTAGCAACTTGAAGATGTTTCCAGCATTAATTTCATTGTGCTTTTGCTCATTTTGAAGAATTTGACAGTTTCACCTGAAGTGTACATTCGGGCTGAAAATGCATTTAAAGCAATACAAAGTTCATTTTGGCTCTCACACCTTAACTAAATGTTGTAGACTCAAACTTTTTACTGTCATTAGTGTATTTTAGCAACTTGAAGATGATTCCAGCAATAATTTCAATTGTGCTTTTGCTCATTTTGAAGATTTTGACAGTTTCACCTGAAGTGTACAATCAGGTGCTGAAAACGCGTTTACAGCAATACAAAGTTAATTTTGGCTCTCACACCTTAACTAAATGTTGTAGACTCAAACTTTTTGCTGTCATTAGTGTATTTTAGCAACTTGAAGATGATTCCAGCATTAATTTCATTGTGCTTTTGCTCATTTTGAAGATTTTGACAGTTTCACCTGAAGTGTACTATCGGGCTGAAAATGCATGTAAAGCAATACAAAGTTCATTTTGGCTCTCACACCTTAACTAAATGTTGTAGACTCAAACTTTATGCTGTCATTAGTGTATTTTAGCAACTTGAAGATGATTCCAGCATTAATTTCATCGTGCTTTTGCTCATTTTTAAGATTTTGACAGTTTCACCTGAAGTGTACATTCAGGTGCTGAAAACGCGTTTACAGCAATAAAAAGTTCATTTTGGCTCTCACACCATAACTAAATGTTGTAGACTCAAACTTCTTGCTGTCATTAGTGTATTTTAGCAACTTGAAGGTGATTCCAGCATTAATTTCATTGTGCTTTTGCTCATTTTGAAGATTTTGACAGTTTCACCTGAAGTGTACAATCTTGGGCTGAAAACGCGTTTAAAGCAATACAAAGTTCATTTAGGCTCTCACACCTTAACTAAATGTTGTAGACTCAAACTTGTTGCTGTCATTAGTGTATTTTAGCAACTTGAAGATGATTCCAGCATTAATTTCATCGTGCTTTTGCTCATTTTGAAGATTTTGACAGTTTCACCTGAAGTGTACATTCAGGTGCTGAAAACGCGTTTACAGCAATAAAAAGTTCATTTTGGCTCTCACACCATAACTAAATGTTGTAGACTCAAACTTCTTGCTGTCAATAGTGTCATTTTAGCAACGTGAAGGTGATTCCAGCATTAATTTCATTGTGCTTTTGCTCATTTTGAAGATTTTGACAGTTTCACCTGAAGTGTACAATCTTGGGCTGAAAACGCGTTTAAAGCAATACAAAGTTCATTTAGGCTCTCACACCTTAACTAAATGTTGTATACTCAAACTTTTTGCTGTCATTAGTGTATTTTAGCAACTTGAAGATGATTCCAGCATTAATTTCATTGTGCTTTTGCTCATTTTTAAGATTTTGACAGTTTCACCTGAAGTGTCCAATCGGGCTGAAAATCCATTTAAAGCAATACAAAGTTAATTTTGGCTCTCACACCTTAACTAAATGTTGTAGACTCAAACTTTTTGCTGTCATTAGTGTATTTTAGCAACTTGAAGATGATTCCAGCATTAATTTCATTGTGCTTTTGCTCATTTTGAATATTTTGACAGTTTCACCTGAAGTGTACAATCAGGTGCTGAAAACGCGTTTACAGCAATACAAAGTTCATTTTGGCTCTCACACCTTAACTAAATGTTGTAGACTCAAACTTTTTGCTGTCATTAGTGTATTTTAGCAACTTGAAGATGATTCCAGCATTCATTTCATTGTGCTTTTGCTCATTTTGAAGATTTTGACAGTTTCACCTGAAGTGTACAATCAGGTGCTGAAAACGCGTTTACAGCAATACAAAGTTCATTTTGGCTCTCACACCTTAACTAAATGTTGTAGACTCAAACTTGTTGCTGTCATTAGTGTATTTTAGCAACTTGAAGATGTTTCCAGCATTAATTTCATTGTGCTTTTGCTCATTTTGAAGAATTTGACAGTTTCACCTGAAGTGTACATTCGGGCTGAAAATGCATTTAAAGCAATACAAAGTTCATTTTGGCTCTCACACCTTAACTAAATGTTGTAGACTTAAACTTTTTACTGTCATTAGTGTATTTTAGCAACTTAAAGATGATTCCAGCATTAATTTCATTGTGCTTTTGCTCATTTTGAATATTTTGACAGTTTCACCTGAAGTGTACAATCAGGTGCTGAAAACGCGTTTACAGCAATACAAAGTTCATTTTGGCTCTCACACCTTAACTAAATGTTGTAGACTCAAACTTTTTGCTGTCATTAGTGTATTTTAGCAACTTGAAGATGTTTCCAGCATTAATTTCATTGTGCTTTTGCTCATTTTGAATATTTTGACAGTTTCACCTGAAGTGTACAATCAGGTGATGAAAACGCGTTTACAGCAATACAAAGTTCATTTTGGCTCTCACACCTTAACTAAATGTTGTAGACTCAAACTTGTTGCTGTCATTAGTGTATTTTAGCAACTTGAATATGTTTCCAGCATTAATTTCATTGTGCTTTTGCTCATTTTGAAGAATTTGACAGTTTCCCCTGAAGTGTACATTCGGGCTGAAAATGCATTTAAAGCAATACAAAGTTCATTTTGGCTCTCACACCTTAACTAAATGTTGTAGACTCAAACTTTTTGCTGTCATTAGTGTATTTTAGCAACTTGAAGATGATTCCAGCATTAATTTCATTGTGCTTTTGCTCATTTTGAAGATTTTGACAGTTTCACCTGAAGTGTACAATCAGTTGCTGAAAACGCGTTTACAGCAATACAAAGTTCATTTTGGCTCTCACACCTTAACTAAATGTTGTAGACTCAAACTTTTTGCTGTCATTAGTGTATTTTAGCAACCTGAAGATGATTCCAGCATTAATTTCATCGTGCTTTTGCTCATTTTGAAGATTTTGACAGTTTCACCTGAAGTGTACATTCAGGTGCTGAAAACGCGTTTACAGCAATAAAAAGTTCATTTTGGCTCTCACACCATAACTAAATGTTGTAGACTCAAACTTCTTGCTGTCATTAGTGTATTTTAGCAACTTGAAGGTGATTCCAGCATTAATTTCATTGTGCTTTTGCTCATTTTGAAGATTTTGACAGTTTCACCTGAAGTGTACTATCGGGCTGAAAATGCATTTAAAGCAATACAAAGTTCATTTTGGCTCTCACACCTTAACTAAATGTTGTAGACTCAAACTTGTTGCTGTCATTAGTGTATTTTAGCAGCTTGAAGATGATTCCAGCATTAATTTAATTGTGCTTTTGCTCATTTTGAAGATTTTGACAGTTTCACCTGAAGTGTACAATCAGGTGCTGAAAACGCGTTTACAGCAATACAAAGTTCATTTTGGCTCTCACACCTTAACTAAATGTTGTAGACTCAAACTTTTTGCTGTCATTAGTGTATTTTAGCAACTTGAAGGTGATTCCAGCATTAATTTCATTGTGCTTTTGCTCATTTTGAAGATTTTGACAGTTTCACCTGAAGTGTACAATCTTGGGCTGAAAACGCGTTTAAAGCAATACAAAGTTCATTTAGGCTCTCACACCATAACTAAATGTTGTATACTCAAACTTTTTGCTGTCATTAGTGTATTTTAGCAACTTGAAGATGATTCCAGCATTAATTTCATTGTGCTTTTGCTCATTTTTAAGATTTTGACAGTTTCACCTGAAGTGTCCAATCGGGCTGAAAATCCATTTAAAGCAATACAAAGTTAATTTTGGCTCTCACACCTTAACTAAATGTTGTAGACTCAAACTTTTTGCTGTCATTAGTGTATTTTAGCAACTTGAAGATGATTCCAGCATTAATTTCATTGTGCTTTTGCTCATTTTGAATATTTTGACAGTTTCACCTGAAGTGTACAATCAGGTGCTGAAAATGCGTTTACAGCAATACAAAGTTCATTTTGGCTCTCACACCTTAACTAAATGTTGTAGACTCAAACTTTTTGCTGTCATTAGTGTATTTTAGCAACTTGAAGATGATTCCAGCATTCATTTCATTGTGCTTTTGCTCATTTTGAAGATTTTGACAGTTTCACCTGAAGTGTACAATCAGGTGCTGAAAACGCGTTTACAGCAATACAAAGTTCATTTTGGCTCTCACACCTTAACTAAATGTTGTAGACTCAAACTTGTTGCTGTCATTAGTGTATTTTAGCAACTTGAAGATGTTTCCAGCATTTTTTTCATTGTGCTTTTGCTCATTTTGAAGAATTTGACAGTTTCACCTGAAGTGTACATTCGGGCTGAAAATGCATTTAAAGCAATACAAAGTTCATTTTGGCTCTCACACCTTAACTAAATGTTGTAGACTTAAACTTTTTACTGTCATTAGTGTATTTTAGCAACTTAAAGATGATTCCAGCATTAATTTCATTGTGCTTTTGCTCATTTTGAATATTTTGACAGTTTCACCTGAAGTGTACAATCAGGTGCTGAAAACGCGTTTACAGCAATACAAAGTTCATTTTGGCTCTCACACCTTAACTAAATGTTGTAGACTCAAACTTTTTGCTGTCATTAGTGTATTTTAGCAACTTGAAGATGTTTCCAGCATTAATTTCATTGTGCTTTTGCTCATTTTGAATATTTTGACAGTTTCACCTGAAGTGTACAATCAGGTGATGAAAACGCTTTTACAGCAATACAAAGTTCATTTTGGCTCTCACACCTTAACTAAATGTTGTAGACTCAAACTTGTTGCTGTCATTAGTGTATTTTAGCAACTTGAATATGTTTCCAGCATTAATTTCATTGTGCTTTTGCTCATTTTGAAGAATTTGACAGTTTCACCTGAAGTGTACATTCGGGCTGAAAATGCATTTAAAGCAATACAAAGTTCATTTTGGCTCTCACACCTTAACTAAATGTTGTAGACTCAAACTTTTTGCTGTCATTAGTGTATTTTAGCAACTTGAAGATGATTCCAGCATTAATTTCATTGTGCTTTTGCTCATTTTGAAGATTTTGACAGTTTCACCTGAAGTGTACAATCAGTTGCTGAAAACGCGTTTACAGCAATACAAAGTTCATTTTGGCTCTCACACCTTAACTAAATGTTGTAGACTCAAACTTTTTGCTGTCATTAGTGTATTTTAGCAACTTGAAGATGATTCCAGCATTAATTTCATCGTGCTTTTGCTCATTTTGAAGATTTTGACAGTTTCACCTGAAGTGTACATTCAGGTGCTGAAAACGCGTTTACAGCAATAAAAAGTTCATTTTGGCTCTCACACCATAACTAAATGTTGTAGACTCAAACTTCTTGCTGTCATTAGTGTATTTTAGCAACTTGAAGGTGATTCCAGCATTAATTTCATTGTGCTTTTGCTCATTTTGAAGATTTTGACAGTTTCACCTGAAGTGTACTATTGGGCTGAAAATGCATTTAAAGCAATACAAAGTTCATTTTGGCTCTCACACCTTAACTAAATGTTGTAGACTCAAACTTGTTGCTGTCATTAGTGTATTTTAGCAGCTTGAAGATGATTCCAGCATTAATTTAATTGTGCTTTTGCTCATTTTGAATATTTTGACAGTTCACCTGAAGTGTACTATCGGGCTGAAAAAGCCATTTAAAGCAATACAAAGTTAATTTTGGCTCTCACACCTTAACTAAATGTTGTAGACTCAAACTTTTTGCTGTCATTAGTGTATTTTAGCAACTTGAAGATGATTCCAGCATTAATTTCATTGTGCTTTTGCTCATTTTGAAGATTTTGACAGTTTCACCTGAAGTGTACTATCGGGCTGAAAATGCATTTAAAGCAATACAAAGTTCATTTTGGCTCTCACACCTTAACTAAATGTTGTAGACTCAAACTTTTTGCTGTCATTAGTGTATTTTAGCAACTTGAAGTTGATTCCAGCATTAATTTCATCGTGCTTTTGCTCATTTTGAAGATTTTGACAGTTTCACCTGAAGTGTACATTCAGGTGCTGAAAACGCGTTTACAGCAATAAAAAGTTCATTTTGGCTCTCACACCATAACTAAATGTTGTAGACTCAAACTTCTTGCTGTCATTAGCGTATTTTAGCAACTTGAAGGTGATTCCAGCATTAATTTCATTGTGCTTTTGCTCATTTTGAAGATTTTGACAGTTTCACCTGAAGTGTACTATCGGGCTGAAAATGCATTTAAAGCAATACAAAGTTCATTTAGGCTCTCACACCTTAACTAAATGTTGTAGACTCAAACTTTTTGCTGTCATTAGTGTATTTTAGCAACTTGAAGGTGATTCCAGCATTAATTTCATTGTGCTTTTGCTCATTTTGAAGATTTTGACAGTTTCACCTGAATTGTACAATCAAGGGCTGAAAACGCGTTTAAAGCAATGAAAAGTTCATTTAGGCTTTCACACCTTAACTAAATGTTGTAGACTCAAACTTTTTGCTGTCATTAGTGTATTTTAGCAACTTGAAGATGATTCCAGCATTCATTTCATTGTGCTTTTGCTCATTTTGAAGATTTTGACAGTTTCACCTGAAGTGTACAATCAGGTGCTGAAAACGCGATTACAGCAATACAAAGTTCATTTTGGCTCTCACACCTTAACTAAATGTTGTAGACTCAAACTTGTTACTGTCATTAGTGTATTTTAGCAGCTTGAAGATGATTCCAGCATTAATTTAATTGTGCTTTTGCTCATTTTGAAGAATTTGACAGTTTCACCTGAAGTGTACATTCGGGCTGAAAATGCATTTAAAGCAATACAAAGTTCATTTTGAATCTCACACCCTAACTAAATGTTGTAGACTCAAACTTTTTGCTGTCATTAGTGTATTTTAGCAACTTGAAGATGATTCCAGCATTAATTTCATTGTGCTTTTGCTCATTTTGAAGATTTTGACAGTTTCACCTGAAGTGTACAATCAGGTGCTGAAAACGCGTTTACAGCAATACAAAGTTCATTTAGGCTCTCACACCTTAACTAAATGTTGTAGACTCAAACTTGTTGCTGTCATTAGTGTATTTTAGCAACTTGAAGATGATTCCAGCATTAATTTAATTGTGCTTTTGCTCATTTTGAAGATTTTGACAGTTTCACCTGAAGTGTACTATCGGGCTGAAAATGCATTTAAAGCAATACAAAGTTCATTTAGGCTCTCACACCTTAACTAAATGTTGTAGACTCAAACTTTTTGCTGTCATTAGTGTATTTTAGCAACTTGAAGGTGATTCCAGCATTAATTTCATTGTGCTTTTGCTCATTTTGAAGATTTTGACAGTTTCACCTGAATTGTACAATCAAGGGCTGAAAACGCGTTTAAAGCAATGAAAAGTTCATTTAGGCTTTCACACCTTAACTAAATGTTGTAGACTCAAACTTTTTGCTGTCATTAGTGTATTTTAGCAACTTGAAGATGATTCCAGCATTCATTTCATTGTGCTTTTGCTCATTTTGAAGATTTTGACAGTTTCACCTGAAGTGTACAATCAGGTGCTGAAAACGCGATTACAGCAATACAAAGTTCATTTTGGCTCTCACACCTTAACTAAATGTTGTAGACTCAAACTTGTTGCTGTCATTAGTGTATTTTAGCAACTTGAAGATGTTTCCAGCATTAATTTCATTGTGCTTTTGCTCATTTTGAAGAATTTGACAGTTTCACCTGAAGTGTACATTCGGGCTGAAAATGCATTTAAAGCAATACAAAGTTCATTTTGGCTCTCACACCTTAACTAAATGTTGTAGACTTAAACTTTTTACTGTCATTAGTGTATTTTAGCAACTTAAAGATGATTCCAGCATTAATTTCATTGTGCTTTTGCTCATTTTGAATATTTTGACAGTTTCACCTGAAGTGTACAATCAGGTGCTGAAAACGCGTTTACAGCAATACAAAGTTCATTTTGGCTCTCACACCTTAACTAAATGTTGTAGACTCAAACTTTTTGCTGTCATTAGTGTATTTTAGCAACTTGAAGATGATTCCAGCATTAATTTCATTGTGCTTTTGCTCATTTTGAATATTTTGACAGTTTCACCTGAAGTGTACAATCAGGTGCTGAAAACGCGTTTACAGCAATACAAAGTTAATTTTGGCTCTCACACCTTAACTAAATGTTGTAGACTCAAACTTGTTGCTGTCATTAGTGTATTTTAGCAACTTGAAGATGTTTCCAGCATTAATTTCATTGTGCTTTTGCTCATTTTGAAGAATTTGACAGTTTCACCTGAAGTGTACATTCGGGCTGAAAATGCATTTAAAGCAATACAAAGTTCATTTTGGCTCTCACACCTTAACTAAATGTTGTAGACTCAAACTTTTTACTGTCATTAGTGTATTTTAGCAACTTGAAGATGATTCCAGCATTAATTTCATTGTGCTTTTGCTCATTTTGAAGATTTTGACAGTTTCACCTGAAGTGTACAATCAGGTGCTGAAAACGCGTTTACAGCAATACAAAGTTAATTTTGGCTCTCACACCTTAACTTAATGTTGTAGACTCAAACTTTTTGCTGTCATTAGTGTATTTTAGCAACTTGAAGATGATTCCAGCATTAATTTCATTGTGCTTTTGCTCATTTTGAAGATTTTGACAGTTTCACCTGAAGTGTACTATCGGGCTGAAAATGCATGTAAAGCAATACAAAGTTCATTTTGGCTCTCACACCTTAACTAAATGTTGTAGACTCAAACTTTATGCTGTCATTAGTGTATTTTAGCAACTTGAAGATGATTCCAGCATTAATTTCATCGTGCTTTTGCTCATTTTTAAGATTTTGACAGTTTCACCTGAAGTGTACATTCAGGTGCTGAAAACGCGTTTACAGCAATAAAAAGTTCATTTTGGCTCTCACACCATAACTAAATGTTGTAGACTCAAACTTCTTGCTGTCATTAGTGTATTTTAGCAACTTGAAGGTGATTCCAGCATTAATTTCATTGTGCTTTTGCTCATTTTGAAGATTTTGACAGTTTCACCTGAAGTGTACAATCTTGGGCTGAAAACGCGTTTAAAGCAATACAAAGTTCATTTAGGCTCTCACACCTTAACTAAATGTTGTAGACTCAAACTTTTTGCTGTCATTAGTGTATTTTAGCAACTTGAAGATGATTCCAGCATTAATTTCATCGTGCTTTTGCTCATTTTGAAGATTTTGACAGTTTCACCTGAAGTGTACATTCAGGTGCTGAAAACGCGTTTACAGCAATAAAAAGTTCATTTTGGCTCTCACACCATAACTAAATGTTGTAGACTCAAACTTCTTGCTGTCAATAGTGTATTTTAGCAACGTGAAGGTGATTCCAGCATTAATTTCATTGTGCTTTTGCTCATTTTGAAGATTTTGACAGTTTCACCTGAAGTGTACAATCTTGGGCTGAAAACTCGTTTAAAGCAATACAAAGTTCATTTAGGCTCTCACAACCTTAACTAAATGTTGTATACTCAAACTTTTTGCTGTCATTAGTGTATTTTAGCAACTTGAAGATGATTCCAGCATTAATTTCATTGTGCTTTTGCTCATTTTTAAGATTTTGACAGTTTCACCTGAAGTGTCCAATCGGGCTGAAAATCCATTTAAAGCAATACAAAGTTAATTTTGGCTCTCACACCTTAACTAAATGTTGTAGACTCAAACTTTTTGCTGTCATTAGTGTATTTTAGCAACTTGAAGATTATTCCAGCATTAATTTCATTGTGCTTTTGCTCATTTTGATTATTTTGACAGTTTCACCTGAAGTGTACAATCAGGTGCTGAAAACGCGTTTACAGCAATACAAAGTTCATTTTGGCTCTCACACCTTAACTAAATGTTGTAGACTCAAACTTTTTGCTGTCATTAGTGTATTTTAGCAACTTGAAGATGATTCCAGCATTCATTTCATTGTGCTTTTGCTCATTTTGAAGATTTTGACAGTTTCACCTGAAGTGTACAATCAGGTGCTGAAAACGCGTTTACAGCAATACAAAGTTCATTTTGGCTCTCACACCTTAACTAAATGTTGTAGACTCAAACTTGTTGCTGTCATTAGTGTATTTTAGCAACTTGAAGATGTTTCCAGCATTAATTTCATTGTGCTTTTGCTCATTTTGAAGAATTTGACAGTTTCACCTGAAGTGTACATTCGGGCTGAAAATGCATTTAAAGCAATACAAAGTTCATTTTGGCTCTCACACCTTAACTAAATGTTGTAGACTTAAACTTTTTACTGTCATTAGTGTATTTTAGCAACTTAAAGATGATTCCAGCATTAATTTCATTGTGCTTTTGCTCATTTTGAATATTTTGACAGTTTCACCTGAAGTGTACAATCAGGTGCTGAAAACGCGTTTACAGCAATACAAAGTTCATTTTGGCTCTCACACCTTAACTAAATGTTGTAGACTCAAACTTTTTGCTGTCATTAGTGTATTTTAGCAACTTGAAGATGTTTCCAGCATTAATTTCATTGTGCTTTTGCTCATTTTGAATATTTTGACAGTTTCACCTGAAGTGTACAATCAGGTGATGAAAACGCGTTTACAGCAATACAAAGTTCATTTTGGCTCTCACACCTTAACTAAATGTTGTAGACTCAAACTTGTTGCTGTCATTAGTGTATTTTAGCAACTTGAATATGTTTCCAGCAT